>NW_028258372.1:36011715-36315022 GCF_053883595.1 Heterocephalus glaber
AAAATTGTCACTTATGAACTCATATGGAATGTGATTGAAACAAGTGATAAAATAAATTTACTTATGGCATTTATAAGAAAACTGATTCTTTACATGATTACTGGATATCTGACAATATTCAAAAGTTATTAAATTCTTAATTATTATGCTAATATTTTCTTTATATTAATAAGTGAGTTATTTTAATGATATATACTGAAAAATAGAGATGAAACTATATGTCCAGGATTCACATCAAAATTCTACAGATTTGAAGAAAGTAGATGGATAATAAGCAGCATAGTATGTAGCATAAAAGGAGCTACTACTTATTGAAGTTTTATAACTTTGGGGGATTATTATTGAAGTTGTAGACATTAAGGGGGTTTTATTGCATTATTCCATTTTTGTACATATTTGAAATTCTCAACAATGAAAAGTTTTCTTACTATATTGTGTTTGCCTTTCTCTTGCTTTCTGAGGCTAATTCTGTTCTTTGGTTTAAGATTATTACAATAATTCCTGGAATAACATCATCAAATACTTTCAGCACTTTGTAACATGTTTATGGAATTGAAGACTTGAATACAAATCAAGGAGATCAGTTTTTGCTTAACTCTACTTCCCCCATCCTCCAGGCTGATGGCTAGTCTTATGAGAAAGATGAAAACAAAGGACTAAGGGAGGAATGGTTTAGCCTCAGCAAAGCCTCAAAAGAAAGACAATTGTCATAACCAGTAGCCCTCCAGGAATCTCTCTTTCAAAAGTGGATAGACTTGAATCTAAATTTGAAATATATGTGATTGATTTTGTTTTTGTATTAAGTAAACCCAGTCCTCAGTCCAAGAGGGAAGCTATAGAGGGACATCACCAATATAGATTTGGAGTTCATTGCTATGTTGATGAGACAGCATCATCAGTGTTCTTAATATTAAAGACAAAGACCTACTTAATTTGAAATGTTCTTGTTTTTAAAATTTTCGCACATGTTCTCCCATCATAATTTAACAAGGTATTCATTTGACATTTTCTACCTATATCCCCTAGTCTCTGTGAATAATACTTATTATGGGACCTACATAAAGACAGAAATGCTAAAAATTATTAAATATTTAATCTGTTGCACTTAACCTGAAATTAAGAACTTACTATGAAACTATTTGAATTTCTAATATCTCCCCTTATCGTATAGCAGTTGCATATACCCAGCTGCAGGGTAATATTGGCAAGCACAGCAATAAATTTTCACTGAAAACTCCAAACACTGAATGCTTCATTTTTCTTCTTTTTCTTTCTTTTTCCTCTTCTTTTTTTAAGAGATCCTCCATCCTATGAGATATGCAATGCCATTTGTGTCCAAGTGCTTTGCATAATAATGGTTTCCCTCAATTTCCAGGCTTACAAAGAATCACTAAGGGAGCTAGGCAGTAACATCAACAACAAAAAAGAAAATTGCCCATTTTTCACTGAAACTGCTCTGATTCTTCTTCCAATTTTTTAAAGCAATTTTATCTTTTTAAATGTAAATACTTGTGAGGGTTCAGAAAAGATATCCAGTTATTAACATTTCAGGTATAATTATTACTCTTCCTAATCTCCACCTTCTCCATGGAGCAATCTCCTTTAGAAGAAGTATTATTACCTTCTTACTTGTGTGGGCCCGCAGACATCTTCAAATAAGTGTCTGTAGGAGGAACGCTCTGATTACAAAGGCTGAGTGAAATTAATGTTATTAATGTACCAAGGTGTGAAGTATGAACTTCAACTGGCTTTCCCCGAAGAACTCTGTTGATTATGTGTTTGAAGCTACAGAAGATCTGTCCAAAGCATCGCTACTGAAGCCTTTTACCAGCACTTGTACTAATAAGTGAAGAAAATGTGCAGCTTTTCTGTGATGTGGAGTCAGAGTGCTGAGAAGCAGCTTATCAGTGCTAATGATAACTGCTGTGTTGCTGCAGCCAGGATGAGAATATACGTTTGACATTTGCATTCTTTTTTCTCAGAATGGAACACTTAAGAAATCAGTAGGATGTTTCCAGGAGCTTTGCCTACAAGCTGCTGCCTTTGAGAACTTTTGTAAGCCCTCCAAAGAGTTTCCAAAATGCATTCCATTTTTTAAATGACTTTCTTAGTTTATGGGAAGGACGGAATTGTAAGGTGTGCTCACAGGGGCGGTTAGACACATTTAATGTTCTATCACATCTGAAATCCCTTGGGACTGTTATTGCTTATATTTTGAAGCATCTAAAGCTACATATGATGTTAACAATGGATTTTCTGAGTTAAATTCCAAGAGCTCTTCCTGATCCTCCACTTCATAACATCCTTGCTAAATTTAGAGATCTTGATTTGGAGAACTGTCTTCAAGCCACATTACTAGTCCTAATCATTCATTCAGTCACTTAATAGATAACTCAACATTTTTTTACTGAGGATCTGTTATGCATTTTAATTACTGTACTATACATTTGTCATAAAAAGGGGTAAAAATAATCCTAAAAGAACTCACAATCTTGGGAGGATACAAACATAAAAGCTTTAATAAAGTACTTTTGGCAGCCAAGGAAGGACTAAAGAATGCTACTTGGCCAGTGACCCTGGCTTCAGAGAAGGTAACAGTTACCCTGGGCCTAAAAGGATAAAGATTTCATGAAAAGAAATATTGGTATATCTTATAGTGCATTCTTTATGATACCAGTGAGACTTCTTCCTTGTCCCCTAAAAAAAATAAAATAAAATAAAATCATGATTATAAACTAGTAACAGTGCTTTGATGTTTGGTGTCAAGAAACTCAATCCCCACTAAGTCCCTGTTAAACTGTGAAGGAATTTTGCTCATTAACTTATAGGGCTCTCCTGTTACATCCCACAACTGGTACGAAGTTGGAATGAAAAGATCACATTCTTTGTAGAGTGCAAAGTACAATACAAGTGTCAGGTATTTGTGATCTATTACTATATATCCTAATAGTATACTAATGACACCATTATTTTAATAAGGATTATTTTATCAATTTTTTGGACTAGGCAATTTATTGTAGAGAAAAGTTAAAAACATACATGGTTCAAAACTATTATTATGTAATGTCATGGACTGCTAAAATGTCTTATTCAGGGATATGCGTTTGAAGCTTGGCACGAAGAAAGATCCCTTTGCACTTCCAGAGAAACAACAAATAGTCTAGATTATCTGACACAGTTTAGAAATTATAATGTCTTCCAACCTGGTGTCACCCACTAGAATCAGGAGCCCCATCTTGTGCATATGCAAGAGTATCACTTTGTTCAAGGCAGTTGGTTTCTTCCTTCATCTGTCTTCTAAAGCCATGTGTCAGGTACCATGCAGAGAGTGATTCAGTGACTAGCTTAAATACAGAATTAGGGTGCCAATAATCTGAAGCCCAAAGCTTTTTGAAGAAATATATTTGAAATTTCAATTGGAAACATCAAAGTAGTTAATTAATTTCTAAAGTCTCTGTTCCACTACCTTAGTCTTCTGTTATAACTTAGAATTGTTTTTATTTTGAACTACATGTGGAAAGGGTGTACTACAAGTTGTTCAGTGGTTAAGGCCCCACAAAGGTCTTCACATGATCCTAACTGGGATTTTAAAGCCAACTTTCTAGTTTCCCTGCAATCCGAAATCACTGAAAGGAACATCTGTATGATCTCATAAACCAAGGGTGAAGCTGGACATCAAGGTCTCTGAGCATCCCCCGCCCTGCAAACTCAAAATTTGGCTAATGATGCTGAGCAAATGGGAAAGGATATTCTCAGACTACTTTGTATTACTGTGTGCAGCCTGGAAATGGCCGGGCCTGGCAACAAGGTGATTTCCTCTCAAGCTCTTAATGTTTCCTGATAAAATTTCCCACAGCTAAAAAGGGTCTAGCTCCAAGCTTCCTGTCTCCCCATGCCACATACAAGAACAGAAAAGCTGGTCTTATGTTTTAAGGTATCACAAGGTTTCCCAGATTGTGTAAAAATCACCCTTTCTCCTGGTGTAAAATTGTCCTGACAAAGCCACTGGTGCAGCAGAGAGTAAAGCCTTCCAGCCGTGAGAACATGAATAAGCACAGGTGAGGTGAGAGGTCTCCATTCAACAAGCACATCCTCCACAAACACCAGAAATAACCAGAGTTCACCAGAATTTGTTTAGTTGCAAACCTCAGTCAGGAAATAACTGGAGGTGTAGTTAAAAGCACATCTGCAAGCAAATAACAGTAAGTTCAAAATTAACATTCCTGTCACATGCTTCTAGTTGCCATTTCTTTTCACAGATCTCTCTTTTGCATCCACTAATACGCCTCACCTTGCTTCAAATCCTTTTAATTGTGCCCATGGCCCTTGCCTCTTCCCTTTTCTACTGTTCAGAGTTCTCTGCTGGATCTTCTTTAATTTCAGTATTGTGCCACAAAGGCCTAAGAAGAAAGAATTGGTATTGACACAACAGATACTTCCTTAGAGAGTGTAGAGGAGAAGCTCCAAATGTGAAAATCTAAACATTTAAATTTTTTTGACAAGAAATGATCTTTGTCTCAGACTAGTTGTCAGGCTCTAAGAAGGCTGAATGTGGAATTCTAAGTGAATAGGATATGACCACAAGTTGTGTTTGGGTCTAGAATACATGGAGACTCTCTGGCACTACCCAGGAAAGGCACCCGCAGGACAGTTTTGAATCTAAGAACTAACTACCAGTGATTCAGAGCTAACAATGTGCCAGAGAGATGTTCAAATATTATTTCATTTTCCCTCAGAGTAATGTGGTGGGATAGATTTTATCATCCTTGTTTCATAGATGAAGAAATAGAGGCAACCGAGGAAGGCTGAGTCATTTGCCAACTAATTATAACTGATGTAGCATAAACATTCACTACCTGTAGTGTGCAAGCCAAAGTCCTCACCCCAAAGCCACACTCTTTCCACACTGGGATCACTGACCCTTCAAGCCAGGAGATCACATTAGAAGCCGTGGTAGCTCCTTGAATAAATTGAAACTTTACCAAATATGGTATTCACATACCTCCTCCTTTGTGCCAGAGCTGACCCAAGTGCTCCCCAGACTCTAAGACTGTGTTAACATCAGCAGATCTTTGAACTGCTTCTGGGAGAACAAAACTTCTCTTAGACTGCAATAAAGCAATGACCACCAGATTGGTGGACACTCACTCCAGCTTTGACATAATTCATGGCTAGTCAAAGAAAGCAACTGCTATGGTTGAGATCTAAAATATCCCCCAAGGGTTTCGTGTTTGGAATTTGGCCCTGATTACAAGAGGTGGGTTTCTGGGAGTATGGCCTACTTGGGAATTTTGTCCCAGTAGCAAGGAAATACAGAAATTTCTGCCCGAGGAGTGTGGCCACTGCTGTGACTGTACCTGACAATGTACTTTAGAAGCCTTTGCAATTGTCTTGTGGGAGGACTCTGGAAAGATTTGGAAATGCTGGCCAGATAAACCCTATAATTCTGTAAGCCAAGCTTGTTGGAAGATTCTACTCAGAGCTAAAAATATCATAATGCTGATAGAAATGTGTATAGTAAGGACAGGCGCGGGTTTCAGTTAAGAATAAGGATTCATATGTGTTACAGTCTGGCAGAAAATTTGTCTTTTGTCCCATGTCCTGAGACTTTGCAGAAGGCTGTTTAAAGGTTGTGGACTAATTGATCTAGTGAAGGAAATTTTAATGCAATCCAACGTTCAGGAGATGGCATGTCTACTGCTGGCTACTTTTAGCCAGATCTATAGTGAAAATAAGGATCAAAAGGCAGTTACAAAACATATAAAGTTTCCAATTTGCTGGAAAAAAAAGCACTTGTAAAATTGATGCCAAAGAGAGTCATGGTTGCTGAAAAGATTAGGAATAAAAAAAATGTCAAGTGTTTTGCATCAGGACAACGGGAAAGATGGCTAGAAGGCATCTCAGGAATCAGCAAGACTCCACCCATCACAGGCCCAAGGGTACAAAAGTGTCAACCTTTCATTTGCAAAGAGAACCCCCAGGTCCTCTGCTCAAGTACTGCTTAGGGAATTGGTTTCCCAGGATTTATTTCTCCACCCTCAGCCATCCAGGCACTCAGAGGCCACTGCAGCCATAGTCCAAAGAGAGCCAGGTACTGCTTGAGCTGGTGACAGACTTTTGTGTTATCCACATGGTGTTGTTTTTTCAGACATGCAACATGCAAGAGTTATGCAGCGACAGAGGCTTCCTCCTAGATTTCAGAGGAGGTCCTGGGATGCCAGGCAATGTGCCCCTGAGAGGGCAATGTCTGAAGCTGAGAATGAAGATCCCTAAACATTGGAGATGTCAGGAACATGCTGAGGAAAGCTACGGGCAGTGAGTGGAGTCAGCCCAAGAGAGAGGTCACACGGGCTGCAACTGGCAATGACCTACAGGTGTCACTGCCCAAGCCCTTTGGAGCTCACATCTCACTGCCACTTGCCCCAAATGCTGAGTATAACAATGTAGTATTTAATATTTTCCCTGTTGGTTTTTGATCTTGGTTTTCCTTTCCATTCCACTCTTCCTCCCTTTTGGAATGGGAATATTTGCCCCATACTATTGTATGTTGGAAATATTTAATTTTCTTGTTTATTTTTACAGGGGCTTAGAGTTAAGAGTTTGCCTTGCACCTCAGAGAAGACTTTGGACTTGCACTTTTAAGCAATGCTAGAACTATTAAGACTTTGATGACTCTTAGAGGTGGACTATGGACATTTCGCATAGTAAGATGGACATGAACCTTTTAGGGGCCAGGGGAAGAATGCTATGGTTTAGTTCTAAAATGTTCCCCAAAAGTCTTGTGCTTAGGAATGGAGCCTGGTTGGAGGAGGTGGGTCATTGGGAACATGACATGGAAAGGTGTGTTCATGTTTCTAGCTCCTCCTTTCTCTTTCTGCCTGCCTCTGGGTAAGCAGTTGTCTTCTGCCAGGCCCTTCCACCATGCCATTTCTGACTTGGACCCAGCTAAACATGCTCTGAATTCTCTGAAAAGTGAGCCAAAATGAACCTCTCCATTAAGTTATGGGTGTTAATAAAGTGACTAATACAGCGATCTTTCTATTCCTGCTTTTCCTTCTGTCCTTGATTTGGATGAGAAAGTTCACAGTTTGCTTAGGGGCAAAGAGGGTTAAATCTCCACAGGGCTCTGACAGCTGTAAAACAAAACAATAAAAAAGTTCTGTAAGCCCCAACACCTTTTATATATTTTGCAGTTAAAAGAGAAGAAAGAGAATAATGTGCCCCTAGCAAGGCACATGTATACCTTCTATTTCAACCTATTACATTTCATTCGACCAATGTTTTCTCTATACAGCCTGTCAGCAGTAGTTTTAATTAGGGGTCACTATTTCTTTCATTTTAAAATAAGAAATAGTATTAAGCCTCCCATGGCCCACTTTTATAGAAGGGACAGAGAAACATATTAGTTAAAGGCAGTTTGCATTCTGTTTTCTATACTGAAGTGATCCTTATAAAATCCAGTTCACTGTATAATTAATGACCCTTTTCTCATGCTTTAGGGCATAAGCTGATTACCAGTCTGGGTCAGAGAAAATATTTCCCAGGTGTAGGATTGCACAATTAAATATGTTGTGAGGAATCTGTGCTTTCTTTTGATGCTTTGGTCTCGGCCACAGTAGGGGTCAGGATGTGGGGCTGGATGGGCAGTGGCTGCATTTCAGTGTGCCTCATCCTCTGTCTCCACACATGCTGGAAAATGACCTGAGACCACCTGAGACACTCATCAAGCGGATCCTCCTCATGTCCCTGAAGGGGAGCAGATGTCTACGAAGGAGTAGTCAAGATGTAGCCAACTGAAACAATTTTTAACACTATGTGAAAGTTGATCTTTCTGGGAAAACAAAACAAAAAAAGAGTCCCTCCTAACTACATTTGTTTTCATTCAGAAGTTGCTGATGTATCATTTCTTGTATAGACTGAAACCTATGTTTCTGTTTTAAACTCAGGCAAAGGAAAATCGTGTGTTCTCTGAAACAAAGAGAAAACTACAAAATAAGTACACGTTTCATAGGGAATTAAAGTAGTAAAGTGGATACAACTTGGTGTATCTATAAAGTTTGCCAGATTTTATTTCCTAAAGTGGGGCTGTCAATATAATTTTCTGGGATGCTGGAAACATTCTAGTTTTGTTGTTCAGTATGTTAGCCACTGGCGGGGGCGGGGGGGGTGGGATTTAGCTCAGTGGTGCTGGTGCCTGCCTCACAAGCGCAAAGTCCCAAGTTCGATCCCTGGTACCAAAAAAAAAAAAAAAGTGCAGATGGCCACTGGCCACATGCAGCTATTAGTCACCTGAAATATGGCTGGCCTGTCCAAGACTTGAGATTTCAAGTTAATTAAATTAAATAAAATTATTTTTATTAAATCGAGATGTTAACTTATTTACACTTAATCACATCTGACTTGTGGCTATCACACTGACAGCATAGTTCTAAAATGAATGGTGCGAATATTTACATTTTATGTAAAGAGAATTTTGAAAGAGTACTGGTAAATCAATGCCGTTTTTCTACTGTTTGTTGAACATATTTTGTCTCACAAAGCCCTGGATTCAGTAAAGTCTGCTTATGTTTACTGGACAAAAGGAGGCACTGGTTTTGTGCTTTTTCTCCATCGGTGGCCCTGCTTTGAGGTTAAAAAAAAGAAGGCCCATAAATTTTAAGAAATACTAATATAGTCACTCTTTTGCCCATTCTCACTTCTCTATTGCTTCCTTAAACTATGAAAACAAGTGCCACTTAGTATAGGAACTATTTAATTGAGAAATGTTCCTCTCATTCATTTCTACTCTTCCTGTTATCTTTTGAAAGATTGGTGATATGTGACATTTCCAAGATACAATAATTCTTTTCAGTTTCCCCTTTTGTTAACTTTGCTTTCCCTCGTCTCCCTTTTCTAGGCAAATTTTCTTCATTCTGTCTCAAGCCAGAAGTTGTGCCAGGGCTGCCATAACAAAACACCACAGACTAAGACGTGTACACAACAGAGATTCTTTCTCTCACATCAAGGTGCCAGCAAGATCGGGCTCCTCTGAGGCCTCTCTCCTTGGCTTGGAGTTGGCCACCCTCCATACTGTTTCTTCAAGGGGACTTTCTATGTGAATCTGCAGCCCTAATGTTTCTCTGTATGTCCTCATTCCTTCTTATAAGACTGGGCAAGGGCCCACCCTAATTGTTTGTTTTAATTTAATTACCTCTTTAAGGGTCTTATTTCCAAATATTGTCACATTTTGAAAGGATCTGGGTATGAGAGCTTCAGTATATGAATTTGAGGAGAAACACATTTCAATCCAAAACAATGATTTAAGCAATATTGTTTTAAGAGTTACATATTTCTTAGTTTATGGGGTTGATGCTTCAGTGAATAATAAAGAACTATCTCTCTTTGAGCATGGTCTTTCTGACTATTCACAGGCATATACACTTTTAAAAATTCATAAAAGTAGAAATTCTCTTATTTGGTCTAACGTATTAATGTGGGATTAAAAAGTTCTGTATGTCTCCCACATTCTTTTTTGTAGCTAGTTCATTTATGTCAAAAGTAAAGAGAAATAACAAAGAGATAGATTTTTAAAAATATGCCTAATATGCTTAAGCTGGGTATGGTGACACACACCTATAATTCCAGCACTCTAGGAGGCTAAGGCAGGAGGATCATAAGTTTCATAAGTTTGCACCCTGCCTGGGTAACTTGTGATTTTGCAAGACCCTGTCTCAAAATTTTAAAAAAAGAAAGTCTAGTCTATATAGTCTCAAGAATCTGTCAGGGAATTAATTCTTTTCATACATGTATAATGTTTCAGTAGCGTAGGTTTATTACGTGTGACTATGCTTAAAGATGTAAACCATTTTTTTAATCACTTAGTTAATTCTGTTTTGATGTTGCTAAATATTATGAAATACAAGAATGAAACATTTTCTAACTGATAGAGTTACTATTTTTAACTTCCAAAATAGATACCATGATAGAATTGATATATTTAACTAATTTTTCAAAAGTAGTCCAGTTATGGTCAAAACTCAACCAACTATATTGAATATATAATATTTTTCCGTTAAAAATACATGCAAATACCGTAAAGACCGTTTTGACTGGAAAGTAGTTTAAGTTAAAACTGAAAAAGAAAAAAATTTAAATTATTTTAATAACTTCTCTACTGAAGCAATTTTTGATAGTCAAAATTACTCAGAATTATTTGCATATGTTGATCTAACTTACAAGAATTGAAGTTCTCAACTTTCCTCCACCTCATATCTTAAATGAACATCTACTTGAGAACCCAGGAACACATGTGGCTGTTTGACTAATCATTGCTCTTGGATTCACATAGCTTGCCATCTCATCAGTATTCAGCTCTTACTCATCTACAAGTAGAAGTTAGTCAAATATGTTCTTGCTGTTATCACAACTGGATATTAGAGTTACAAATTATCTGAGCAATATATTTCTCAGGAACAATACAGTAGTTCCCTTTCATGTGCAGGGGATACATTCTAAGATCCCCAGTGGCTGAAACCACAAATAGTCACGAATTCCATATATGTATACTGTACTATGATTTTTTCTGTACATACATACCTATGAGAGAGTTTATAAAGTACTCACAGTGATGGAGTAATAACAATGTTTAATTATAAAATAGAAGAATTGTAGCAAATACTGTAATAAAAATTATGTGGATGTGATCTAGCTCTCAAATATCTTCTTCCATTATGTTCATCTTTCCTCTTCTTGTGACGGTGTGAGATGATACGACACCTACATGATAAGAAGAAATGAGGTGAGTGGTGGAAATGTTACGATGTAACATCAGCCTACTCCATGAAGGCATTGTAAACACAGCAGTGCACTACTGCAATAGTCAGTCTGATAACCTGGATGGCTACGATAGGGCTCATGGGTGTAGTGCAGAAATGCTGGAGCAAGGAACGAGTCATACCCCAAGCAGGACAGAAGGGGATGGTGCAAGATTGTATCATGTGACTCAAAAAAGTAACAGAAAAGTGACAAACACAGATAAGGACTAAACAGCCATACATTTTTCAAATGAGCACATGCTGCTAAATAAATTTATCAACTATATTTGTAAGTATTCAGTTTTCAATTCATAAGTCACAGACTATGGAATAACAATGTTTGAAATACGTATTCTGGCAAAAAAACTCATTTCCAAAATACATAAAGAATGGTAAAAAATCAGTAAGTTCAGAATCCTATAGAAAATTTTAAAAAACACAGTGTAAGACACGTCACAAAATAAGATATACAAATGGTCAGTGAGAAAATAATAAAGATGCTTAAGGCATGGAGAATATATGATGCTATATGATGCTATTTCACATCCATCCCCTAGAAGGTCTAAAGCGTAGAGTGCTAGGACTGTAGCTCAGAGGTAGAGTACTTGCTTACAATACACAAGGCCCTGGGTTCAAGTAAAACGAAATTCTAGAAGACCAGGCCATGTGCCAAAGGTTGGTGAGGATGAGGGATTAAACTCTCATGTCCTGCTGGTAAGAATACAACTATTCTAATTATTTTGCATTCCCTTATTAACCTAAATATCAACACTATGCCCTAACAATTTCATTCATGGATAGTTATACAAAAAAATTAAAATATATGACCAGGAATATAATTCCTTGAGGTGGATCGCAATACATAATAGCCTTATACATAATAGTCAACAATTGGAAGCAATACAAATTTCATCAATGGGATATACAATATATCATATTTATATAATGTCATGGAACTCAGAAAAAAAGGGACAGAACTCTGGTAAAGTGTAGATGGATCTCAAAACTTTTTTGAATGAAAGAGTTCAAAATCAAAAAAGAACGTGTTGTTAACAGTCTATATGAAGTTTAATAATGGGCAATATTAATTTGTGGAAGTAGAAATCAGAAAGTGGTTGTTGGAAGGATGCAGATTGTAGGGAAAGAGAACAACATGTGATAAAAGAAAACTTTATGGGCCGATGATGATGGTTCTTATCTTGTTTTGAGTGGGAAATTACATAGTGTATACAGTTGTCAAAACTAACCTACTTGAAGAATCTGGTATTTTACATAAAAAAGAAAAGATCCTATATTTAGCGTTGGTTTGACTTAGGAATTACAAGTAAAATGCTGTGAACCTGTGTTAAATGCATATTTCTTTCCTCCAGTGGAAGAAGGTAAATACATCCTTCAACAGAGTAACTACTGTAAGAGCTACTGGCCTGGGAAACCAATACTTAGTGTTGTAGTGGATCTGAAACCTTTGCCAAGGGCCATGTGTAAAGGCTTGATCTCCAGAGCGGTGCTACTGGGAGGTGATGGAGCATTGCGGGGCGGGGCGGGGTGGGGCGGGGGCCTTTGGATAACTGAGAGGACCGAGCCTTTGAGGGGACTGTGGGAACTCAGAGTTTCCTTTTCCTCTCTTTGGTTTCCTGGGTTTTAGGCGAGTGGTTTTGCTCTGCCGCATGCCCGTGGCATGACGTGCTCCATCTCTACATGTCCAAACCTAAGGACTCAACCAATCACAAACAGAACTATCTAAAACTGGGAGCCAAAATAAACTCTTTTCTGCTTATAAGTTGATTAGGTAGCTGTTATAGTGATTGAAAGCTGACTAGTACACTTAGGGATTGTTTAACTTTTCAAGGCAAACTGTGATAAACAGAAGGAGCACCTACTATTCACTTACTCCTGAAGTCCTGTCCGATTTCAACATAGCCAGTCACCCAGCACAAGTAGGCCTTGGACTTCCTTTTAAGATGAGTTCGTATTCCACGTTATAGAACAAACATGACTCCAGTAGGAGAAATCTTCCAGTTGGCAGGTGGAGCAGCTGCTATAATTAAGAATCTTCGGAGAATGAATAAGGAAGATTTTTGGACAAGATTTTATTTTCTTCATTTAAATGCTGGCTTTGATAAAAGTGAAATGTTTGAAAAGTTAAGCTTATCTTTTGTATAATTGTCTATGACATACAATATGAACCCCTGTTAGTTTCTATTCAAAGAAAACTCAAAATTAGTATATTAAATTTTCAAATTGTATTATTATATCTAAGTTCATTAATAAAATTTTTTGTTTATATCATTGTCTTTATTTACACTGAGCTACTTAACAAATAGTAGTAAATAAACAAGAATATAGACTTATAACAAACATTGTCTTACATATAATTTCTATAATATTCATATTTTATATAATGTTATATAAAATTATATATTTATGTTATGTGTATAATTTATATCAACCATGTTACATATTAAATCTGAAGACAATTTGTTGTTTCTTCTTGTAAGAGGCAGTGTGGAATAGAGGAAATTCCACACATTTGATAGTTTGCCAATATAGATTCAAATGTAGCTATCTTTCTTAGCCATGGAACCATAGACACATTTTTTAATATTATTAAGGTCCTAGTGTTCTCCTCTCTAAATTACAGATCATAATAACTACTTTAATAACTACTTCAAAAAGTTACTGAAAGAATGGATGCAAACTCATTTATAAATATGTAGCAGGGAAGCATTTTAACCTCTCTTTGCTAGTTATTAGACCAATTGTATTTCTTCTCTGTGCCTCAATTTTCTACTTGTAATGGGGCTAATAGTAGCATAAATAAATACTAAGTTAACATATGTAAAGTACCAGCAAAAAAAGAGGGGGGAGACTAATATAAACAATTTTTCTCCATTTTTCCAAATTATGGTGACACAAAGATTTTCACATTACTTCTGTTACCCTTCATTGATAATTAAAACCTGAACATAGAAATATAACAATGGCTAACATTTATTGTAAGTGTATAATGTACAAGATACAGCACTGTTTTACATGTCGTATGTTATTTAATCCTTATAAGAACCAATAATATGGGTTGTATTAGTATTACCATTTTATAGGTACAAACACTCAAAGATTTTAAATAATGACTTTATCCATGAATTTACAGTAGGATAGTAGCAGAGAACTAAGATCAAATTCAAGGCTGTTCAATTCAAGAAGCTGAGCACATAACCAAAATGGAACAGAGCTTCCACAAGAAAGAGATTATTTAACCCCAGGGGAGAGAGGGGGGTGCAGGAGTGAATTCACAGAGAGAGAGAGAGAGAGAGAGAGAGAGAGAGAGAAGTCACCTTAAATGAAGGAAGAGTTCCAGCATCTCTGAATCTGTCTCATTGCAGGAGCATTGCCTTATTCTAATCTTCAATGCCAAAGTTATATATAATTTCTAATTATAATTTATGTTATATAATAAGCCTGAAGGCAATTTGTTGTTTATTCCTATAAGAGGCAATGTGGAATAGAGGAAACTCCACAAATTTGGTAGCTTGCCTGACCCTGAGTGCTTAAGAAATCTTGGTACATTGGGTCAGGGATTTAGCTCAGTGGTTCCGGGGCCTGCCTCGCAAGCACAAGGTCCCGAGTGCGATCCCCGGTACCAAAAAAAAAAAAAAAAAGAAATCTTGGTACATACTGCGTGTTCCTGTATGCATGCCGAACCAAGCATCCTGTTCTAACTTTCTGACCTTACAGAGCTTCACTAATTGTTCCCCAGAGGAATGATCAAGGGAGAACCTTGCATCTACTTTAATCAAATAATTCTCACATTACACTCTAAGGAGAAAATCAGTTGTGAGCCAAATTTATTGTAGAAGAATATTTAATGCACAATTAAATTACAATAGTATACAGTATAATAGGATACAACTGAGAATATGATACTCAACAAAATGAGTTACATAAATTGTGGGAAAACTTTAACATGGAATATTATGAACACACTCGTAATCATGCTACAAAGGTTTATTTGATAACTGAAAAAAAAACTTATGAAAAAATGATTAAGTGAAAACCACTGAATATGCAGTGTTAGTTGTATATATAACATGGCCACAAAGTGATATCACATACACAAAAATAAATAAGTATGTAATTATACACGCAAATTCACATTTATAAATACAAGGATAATTTTTTCTGAAATGTGAACATTGACTATATCTGGAAACTTCACAGAAAATTTTTATTTGCTTTTCTTTTATTTTAATATATTTTCTAATTTTCTGTAATAAATTTATTTGCTTTATAAATTACAAAGACATTTGAAGTCACAAAATAGTACATGGGAGAGCTAATTTTTTTTGAGAAAGATGAATATAAAACCACATTCTAAAAAGAAATTTTAGGCCTGGACTTTCCTTTTTTTCCATAAACCAAAGGCTAGTTGTCCTCTGGCTCATAATTTGCATTTCTTCATTTATTGGGGACAATAATTCCTACTGTTCACTATTGTTGACAAGATCAGAGATATCACATATGAAGTGTCTCAACTATTATAATTTCCAATGAATTGTAGGCATTCACCATGTCATTTACATTCTTCCTTAAATTATTGTAATTTAACTTTTGAAGTCTAAATTAATTAATTATAATCTCCATGGAAGGATGAGGATTGTCTATGTTCCTCACAGCAGCTAGCATAGATTAAACTCACAAAAGTATAGCAAAATAAAGAACAAGTAATTATCACATACTTGAAAAGTACTTTCTATTTAAATATGGTCAATTTCTGCATAGGAGAAAATCTCATTGTCTTCACTTAGCTGCCAGGAAATCACTCTCTGCTGGTATAGCTCCAACTTCACACTTCACTCTTCCAAGGAATTCTGTGGCCTCTGACCTCTTAATGTGGGACAGACCCAGATTTACATTCTTGGGTCTTCTCTTTGCTTTAGCACACTTGTCCATTTTCATGGCATTAAATGCCTTTTATATATGCTGATGAAACCCAAATTTACGTATCTCACACACACACACATAATTTCAAGCTCCGTGCTCCTATTTCCAATTCTTTTCCATCATGTCTGCTTAAATGTCCAACAGATGTCTCAACCCCAATGTGTCCACATTTCAACTTGGATTCCACCTACTGCCTTGCCCACCTCAGCTGACAGCAATTCCATTTGTCAGTTGCTCAGGGCAAAAAACTGAATGTCACCCTTGATCTTTCTCTTTAACACATCATACCGTCCAATCCCTCAGGAAACCTGTTGGCCCTGTATTCAGATGCAGAATCCAATAATTTCTCGCATCCTTGCCCAAATCACTATCGCTCTCTCTTGAATCGAAATAGTCTCCTTACTTACTTTTGTTACTTCTATTGTTGTCCACTTTTATAGTCTTTTCTAACAAATCTCTATGCTCAAAACTCAAAAATGGCTCTGCATTTCACAAATATAAAAGCAAAAACTGTCACAATGGCTACATAGCCCCACATCATTTGGCTTCACATCTGTTTGCCTCTCTGACTTTGTATCTTCTGATCTTATATCTTCTTCCAGATATCGGTAAAGCTCACTGCTTTTCCATCTTTAAATATTTGCCCAAATGCCTATCTTGAGTCCCTTATTTAACTGAAAACTTGCCCTACCTCTCTTCCCCTGTCATGCCTATTTATTTTCCTAACCTATGATATCCACCCCACAATGCTGTGGGATTTCTCACCTTTTAATATGCTATATAATAGACTTGATTGTCATGTTCATTGTCTGCCTCTCCCTGCTGAAATATAAATTCCACAAGGCAAGCATTTTAAACTATTTTGAATCACTAGAACCTTGAACAGTATGGCACTTGCTTGACAGGCACACAGGAAGTATTTGTCAAATGAATGGGAAGAGTAGAGGTAGAATCACTTTAGGAGAAACCTGCTCCACAAACAGCACCACACTGTCTCTCAAGATTTTCTGCATCTATCATCTGTTTTATTTTCTTTATATTTTAGCCTCATTCTCTCTTACTACGTGCAAATTTCTTTGATATTGTGGGAGAGGGTAACGTAGGGATAAAGCCACAGAGTGTCACATTTATACTTCCCCAGCTTTTTTTTTTTTTGTACTGGAGATCGAACTCAGGTCCTTGCGGTTGCAAGGCAGGCAGTGGAACCACTGAGCTAAATCCCCAGCCCCCCCCAGGTTTTGATTCAAAAGTAAAGAGTGAGAGTTTCTCCATAAGAGTCAATAAATCCAATTCTACCAAAGGACTTATTCAGCTGGTCTGCTGGCAAAATGACTGACAAGCCTGGGTCACAAAGCCATCCCTCTTGGACGTGGAATGCTATGATTGGCAGCCTCTTAGCTATCATAGGCGAAGGTTATCTACTGGGCTAAAAAAACCAAAAGATAATCACCGTACTATCTTGTTCCTCTAAATGTTTCTTTTTCATTTATCTTTTTCCTAATGTCATTTTGTTCCTTCTTCTACAATGGCACATGTTGTTTATTAAAACCATGTCTCTAGTTGGAATATTAAAAATCTGGAAAATAACACCTTAAACTTTTAGATGCAGCAAAAAGGAAAGAATGTGAAGCTGAAAACTAGAAAAAGATTCACACATTCATTAATAGCACTTGCCTAATAAACCCCTCGTGGCAATCACAACTATAATTTATCTGATGTGACACTTAAAGTGTATAAAGTATATGTACATACTAATTATATAGCACATCCCTTTTAGATAAGTTATTATTAACTACAGTTTACAGATGGCACATCTACGAGATAAAATGTTTCAAGGTTAGAAAGCAATGAAATGACAGTCCTATAAAATTCGGCCCCTCAGAACCCCAGTGTTATAAACTGACTATACAACACTGCTGCTCATAAACATTTTACTTGCAAGTAACATTTTATTTATCCCTTTCAGGTTTTCCCAGTGTCCATATTCTTATCCAGCACCGGCCTGACATCATCAAGAGTAGATAATATAGAAAATACATTCTACAGAGTTCTCTCCATGCCAGGCCAAGTCCAGTTCTCGGGTTACATAGCCCAATGAGTTTTAATTGCTTCCGTACCATTCATATGGGAAAGATAGACGAGCCATAAATCCATGGAAGTTCAATGCTTTCCACTCAATCTTTAAGAACAGTGTCCCTAGAAGTATCTTCTTTGCTCTGCCTGAATCAGTTCAAAATCACTAAGAAATGGAAATTCTTTCAAAGGTGAAGTAAGGATGGGAATGTTCAGTCACACTGTCCTATTTTTGTCTTCTCAGCTGCAATGATTCATCATAGTTTTTAAAAAGTGTTTCATGAAAGGCTTTTATAAACAGATTCATCCTGGCTTGGTGTATGAATGAACACCTCCCACAGAGTCTGGGCAAGAAAACAAATTTCATACAAAGTTATACACTAGTTTCTAGATAACACTTCTTCCTAGGCAACAGTGAAAACACAGTCACGCAGGTGCTGGAAAAAGTACCGGATAATGATTAAGAACACATATCCCAGGCCGGGGATTTAGCTCAGTGGTTCCACCACCTGCCTCACAAGCACCAGGTCCCGAGTTTGATCCCTGATACCAAAACAAAAACAAAACAAAAACAAAAGAACACATATCCTAAGAGCAGAATACTGCAGAGCAAATTTCAGTCCTCTTACACACTGGGTCTGTGGCTGAAGAAGTTCCTTGTCTGGGCATTACCTCTCTTAATCTTTAAAAAAGGGGGAACAGGGGCATAGATAGTAGATGCTACTCCATAGGGTCGCGAAAAGTATTCAATGAGTTACATTAAAAGCACTTTAAGCACTTAAAACAGTACCAAGAAATGAAAATGGCATAAGGATTTGCTGTTATGATTTTATCCAACTTGTTATTTTACAGATGAGGAAACAGAGGCAAAATGAGGATAAATAACTTGTCCATGGTTATAAATCTAGTGTGTAGACATGTGCCATCACTTAATCCATTTGTTTCCATATACATCATCTTACCTTTTAGAACCTATTTTTAACATAGCAAAAGATGCCATTTATTAGGAACAAATGTTTAAGTTAATTGCACATTACATGAGAACTAATTTTGTCTGCCTTGAATATATATCGTATTGTAGGTAGTAACTATTTCCAGTTACATAAGGGAAGGACTCTGAGAATGATCACAAGACAAATCATATTTTAAAACCCCATTATCCATCTTGATGAGGGCAATGAGGGACATGTGTCTTGTGTTTCTGGAATGATGATTTCATTGATTTGCATGAGTGAATATATTTCTTTCCTATCCACTTCAGTTAATTTGCTCTGCAAATGGAGATCAGCAGAGATACACTTAATAAAACGTGGAACATAAAAATGGAAAACGTACTCTTTGTTCCAACCAAATATATGGGAGAAAAGCAGAGCACTCACTAGCACTGGCCATGCATTCACCAAAGTACACTGTCAGAGTCAATGTGTATACAGTGAAGGATGTAGCATTCAAAGACTAGCCTTGCCAAATAAAGCAGGACATAGGACAGTCCAGTATACCATCTAGGCTATGAATTACCTTTTTACTTTCTCTTTACCACCTCCTTACCTTTTATTTTAATGATAATAAAACTCTGAATTAAGTATTACATATCCACCCAAGGCACATATCATCAGTGCCCTTGAACTTATCACCAAATACAATGCACACCACCTCAGTACACATTTCCAGGATGGACTGCATTCCTGCCTGGTACAATGCACAAGGACAGAGCAAACAGCAGAGGCTGATAATAAGGTACACTGATATAATGTGTATACTGTGTGACATTGATAAGGCACCCCAAGAAACACTAAAATGTTGGGAGTAATGCTACATAATTCTAGGGAAAAATCATTTGAGTAGGCCTAGTGCTCCTGCCTACAGGCCAGCAATAACACTCCAAGACATACTTCCATTTTGGCCTCAGGTCACAAGGAAGATCTCAATGATCCCATGATGCTGTAATGCTCCAGGACAAGACCACACCTGTGGGAGACGCCCTGGGAGGAACCAAATCTTCATCTGTGTAGCTCCTGGGAGGAACTAAATCTTCATCTGCATAGTTCCTCATTGTTCTTAGATTTCCGCTGCCCCCCACCCAGTCTTTCGTTACACCTTGTTCATCCCAATATGATACTGAAATCTACATTATTCATTTGTTACATTTGTTTCTTTGGATGTACTAAATAAAAGGTGCTGCAAGCTAGGGGTTTTTGTCTTTGCTGCCCAGAGCAGCACTGATCAAAACCAAAGCTCAGCTTCTTCTCAGTCTCATTTTTCTACCTTTCCTGTAATTCGCCGTGTGCTGCCGTGGCTCGCAGGAGACCAGGACTCACTGCAGAGGTTCTGGTAACGTCCCCTTCCCCTGTCCCCTACACTAAAAGGCGTATTCAACAATGTTTTTAATACAGTAATGCATTTTAGAAGGAATTTATATTCAGAACAAGACTGACTTTTAGATAGTCTGAAGGTAAAAGAGTCAGCATCCCTTCTAAAGAGAAGCCAAGACTTGCTCCTTTTGTTCAGAAGTATTTAGTTGTTTTTTAACATACAGTTTGTCTTAGAATTCTTAGTTCTACCTTATAATACTGAGTAAATTATGTAATTGAATGTAAGAAATCATAAGTTGAGAAGTTTGATCTGGAAATCTGTGTGGTGGTATTTACCAAAATATTCTTTAGCACCATTTAATTTACTCTGTCATCTGATATTTATTCATTCCTTTCATGATTCATCAAGTGTTGACTTAGATCTCTGAATGGCTAGGGTTCTGTAGAGGAACAAAATAAATCACATAAAATATATATGTGTACATGAAAGGAGATTTATTAGATTGCCTTTATTAGATAAGATCAGAGACTGGTTAGTCTACAATGGCCATTTGCATTCTGGAGAGTCAGAGGATCCGTAGCTGCTTAGTCCAAGAAGCAAAAAACCTCTGAACAAGAAAAACCAAGGATATAGGGCCAGTCCAAGAGTGAAAGCACAGTGTTCCTTGGAACACACTGAAAGGCCCAAGAAGCTGGAGTCTGGTGTCCTGGAGGATGGCAGTAGCAGAGGATTCACTTATTCAAGAAGAATGGAGCTGTTCAGGTGCAGGCTGATTCCTCCTACCTCCCCTTTTCATTCCATCTGGGCTGCAAGCCTATTGGGTGGTACCATCCACAATCAGTGAGGGTCTTCCCCCTTTAGTCTGTTGGCCTACAAGCCAATCATCTCTGGAAACACTCCACAGACATTCTCAGAAGCATATCTTTACTAATCTGTTAGGCGCTCTTAATCCAGTTAAGTTTACAGTAAGCCACAGTCTCTTCTCACTGTGTGAGGCACTGGGGAAACAAAGCCCATTATTCTCCCCATGAGGTTCAATGATTTGCGAAGCAGATAAATATATTCAGAAAATTACAGCATACTGTTCCTGGAACATAGTGAGTTCAATGCACATGTTTGAATGACTGGCCACCCACAGATGATTAATGCAGCTTCATATTTTATAGGACAAAAACATAAATATAGTGGCAAGGGAGGAAAGACTACCTCTGCCCTCTGCCCCCAAGGGTGTGAGGAGGTGTTGCAGAAAGAACACATAAACAATTATTAGGGATTATTACGGAGTCAAAAGTAGAAGATGGAGAACATTTCAAATGTATACAGAGCACAAAGGACTGAGAGGCCATGAGATGTTTGGGGCCTGATGAGAAACTCATACACTGCATATCGGAGTGTATCATGGATAAGGAAGAGTTGGAAGAAAACACAGCCAAAGGGATAGATTACAGTCAGATCTTATTCCATTCAAGATTGTTTTTCCTTTCTTACGATCATTGGAGGTTACCAAAATGTTTAAGGAAGACTGTGTGATGTAACATTAGGGAGAAAGATACTAGGTAACTCCAGTCGAAACTGGAGTCAGGATAGAGAAGCATCAGGAAACCGTTTACCCACAAGTGCAAGAGACGTTCCAAGCCAAAAGGATCCCAAGCTATGCTGAAGTGAAGCAGGGCAAATGAACATAAGAAATGGATTTAGAGGAGAAAAACCCTTTCCCAAGAATATATTTCATTCTTTCAATTGAAGACATCATTATGATGGTATAGCACCTGGCTCAAATAGTCTTTGTTCAGGGACAGGAAAAAGATACAGATAGATAGACAGATAGATAGATAGATAGATAGATATTTTAAAAGACTGAGAATAAGGAGGTTTTAAGTAAGAGTGTTAACCAAGGAAGCAAGGATCAAAAGCAGGTGATGGAGTGATAGGAATCAGACATTTCAGAACAATGCCTACTAGGGAGAATGTCAGTAGTAACAGTCACACATTTCTAAATTGCTTAGTGGAGGGGTATAACATACTTCCAAGGCTCTGAGGAATTACTAAAGCTAGGCAACTTGTTTTCTATGATTATGACAAGACTGCAGCAGATCTTAGATACAAATGACAAAATAAGTAGAACATTGTAAGGACACCCACTAAGTCAATGAGGCAGAGCAGGCAAATAGGAAAAAAATGGGTGATTGAAGGAGCCAGCTGCCATAGTCAGAGCTAACTGTCAGATCCTGTCATGAATCTGGTAGGTTCCTTGAACTAATGATGTAGGAATGATACAAGGGAAATAAATGTGACTCCCAACATGCTAGATGTCAGATACATTGAGTTCGTGTTCCCCAAAGTCAAAGAATGAATTCTAAGGAACAAAAGAGGTTAAGAGAAGGACAATTTATTGGGGAATAGGAGTTGGAACTAGAAATGTGGAATAAGTACAGCTCCTGAGTAGGACTGGAGATTTAGCTCAGCGGCACACACCTGCCTTGAAAGCTCAAGGTCCTGAGTTCAATCCCCGGTACAAAAAAAAAAAAATTAAATAAATAAATAATAATAATAATAGCTCCAGAGAGAAAGGAAGGGTCCCAAATGGCTTGCCAAGGAGCCCACTTCTCAAAGGAAGGTTCATAGACCAAAGTCATGATGGGTGGGTACAACATGGGTAAAAACTACAATCAACCAATAAGATTACAAGTATAATCGCTTAGGTAATATTGATCTAATAGTAACAAGGGTATATGGATGACATCATTAACCTTGGTCGATAACCTGTAGTCTTAGTCTTCTTAGTCTTAGTAGTCTCAGTCTTGGTGGGTAGGAGAGGATGGTCTACCCTCAATGAGATAATGAGCTATCTATGGACCTCAAAAGGGTGGTACTCAAGATTTTGTTTATCCCTCAGAGGTATGTAGGTATTTCATCTTTACCATGAGGCCTGTCATTCAATGGATGCACCTCCAGCCAGAGTTCTGATGTGTTCTCATCTTCTGAACTGACTCTCAAGAGCCTACCCCTGCCTACAATATTTCTATCTATCCTAGCTGTCTATATCACAAGCAGCCATAACAAGTAAAAGTCAAGAGTGTAAAGGCCATAAATTCTTGTCTTTACACCTACAGGATCCTCTTTCTTCCCAGACCCTTCAGATAGGGTAATGATCAAATTCAAAGGTATCCACTATAAAAGTGAATGCATGGTGTTGAATAGTAGCTCCCCTAAAAGGTTTTTCTCCCAGAACCCATGAATGTGATGCTATTTAGAGAAAAGCTCTTTGCAAATCCCATTAAGAATTTCAAGGTCATACTGAATGAAGGCAGGTACTAAATCCAATGACAATTCGCCTTAAAGAAAAAAAATATAGGAGAAGATACAAAAGGCAAACAAAAATGTGAAGACAGAGGCAGAGATTAGCCTGATACATTTATGAGTGAAGAGATGCCAAGGATTGGAGGTGACCACCAAAAACCAGGAGAGAGGCATCTACAGATTCTTCTCCAGAGTCTTTAGAGGAAAGCAGCCCTGGCAAAGCATTCATTTCACACCGCGTCCTCCAGAGCAGAGAGAATAAATTTCTGCTGTTTTAAGCCTCCAACTTGAAGGTAATATTTTACAGCAGCCATAGGAAACTAACACTAGGGGCTTGTTCTAATGCTTGAATTAGCAATTCCCAATTGAGCAGATGTGAGTGTGCTTCACATTTGGGAGGTTCAGACTTTAATCTACCTGACTTACTCCAACATGCAACTGCTGCTTTTAATTTGAGGACATAATTAAAAGATTCAAAGAGCAGATGAATATTTTAAATGCCACGTAAATTTCTTTTTCTGTATGTCCATTATAAAATGCTGCCAGGGATCTCTCCTGATTTCTTAGAAGTTCTGGTTGAACGAAGGTTCAGTCTCTAGGGAAGGAGAAACAGAAAGGAGAATAAGCTCCTGGTCTCCTCAGTGCCTGAAGTCGCCACAGCATAGCCCTTTTGTGACAAGGTTGCCCTCAATTTTATTCTTACATTTATAATGACTCTCATTACCCTTTCCACTTGTGACATTCCTATTTACTACTAATTGACCAAATTAATCAGTGGGACGGGAAATAATCGCTCACTAGCTGTCAAGCAAACCTTGTCACTTTGTGACTTCCAAGGGCTCAAAGCCATTCAATTCAATTAGCTTCAGTGTTTTACACATAGTGCTATATAGCCATTTGCAAAATCCCTTCGTGTTTTATTCTTTCTTTTTCCTCAACAGATGATGGCACACCTTAATAAATATGCTAAAAAAAAGATACAGAACTGACCGTGATTAAAGTGCTGCTTTTGAAGTATTCAATACCCTCTGATTCAAAATCATCTACTGCAACATTTCTGTCTTTCCTGAGTGCTCTTTTAATTTTGGGGGCTGGGGGTGTCACAGATTTTTCTGGTTGTCCAAAGAGATCAGTGGCTAATTACAGCTAATTGCAGTCAACTTTCACCTCTCTGTGCTAATGGAAGGAAGCACTGATGCAGGCAATCCCCAAATGGCAACTCTTGCATTAGATCTCAGCAAGTAAAAGCACAAAAGACTCTTACACCTAAAGGTGTTTCTCACAGGTCTTTGAGAAAACTCCCAATCAAGTCAGGGGTGGACTTTTAGAGTCTCTAACAGTAGCAATGATATGTTGTGATCACCTCTTTATAACCACACTTATACTAGAATTAGAATGTAATCCACCTCCCTTGGTCAGCACCGGAAGATATGTGAATGAGAAAAACTCAAATGGCTGATATGACCAGGTCATAACCTGTATGCTGAACTTGGATTACTAATAGTAATTAATATTAGTACTACTAATAATAATTCTCATTACTGAGTACCTGTCAATTACATTATTATCTATAATATTGGTAACAATTCTGGAAGCATTTTATGAATAAGGAATGAGATTCTCTCTTCCTTTTATGAATAAGGAATGAGGTTCAGGAAAGTTATGTGCCTAACTTTGTGGTGCCCAGTTTATAAGTGACCAAATATCTTACTCCATTTAGACTCCTATAACAAAATGTCTTGGTAGCTCACAAACAACCGAGCTTTATTTCTCACAGTTCTGGACTCCAGGAAGTCCAAGATGAAGGTGCTGACAAATTCTGTGTCTGGTTAGGGCCTATTCCTCACAGATAGCCATTTCTTAATGCATAGTCACATGGTGGATTGGACACTGAGATGGGCCTACTTTAAAAGGGCACTAATCCCTTCCATGAGGGTTTCACTGCCATGATCTAATCACTTCCCCAAAGCCATACTTCTGAAGAGCATCACCTTGGTGATTAGATTTCAACATATAAATTGGCAGAGAAAACAAACATTAAGACCATACATTGATGTGGACAATGTTTATGGATCATTTTTAAATTCCTTTGTTACAATTTTGGGTGTTTGCTGGATGTGCAGATGCTGCTCGACCTATGGCTGGGTGATGACCCAATAAAGCAGGTATGATTTAAATATGAAATGGCTCTATCTCAAGTATTGAGAGCACTAATCTCTTCTCTGGATGAATCTATGGATGAGTTTACAGATGAATGGGCTATTAGGAAGTAGGGTCCAATTGGAGGAAGTAGGTCATTGAAGACATGTTTTTGAAGGATACAACCTGTCCCAACCCCTTTCTCTGTCTATGGCTCTTTCTTTCCCTTTACTTTCTGGATGCCATGAAGTGAGCAGCTTTTCTCTTCCTTGCCCTTCCCACCTTGATGCTTCTGTCTTGGAGCCAGCCAAAGATGGAATGAAACTTCTGAAACCATAAGCTAAAATAAAGCACACATTTCTTTAACTTGAGCAGTGAGGCATTTTCCCCCAGCAACAAAAGCCTGGCTATATCAAACCTACCCTAAGTTTAAGACATCATAAGTCAAAAACACATTTACCACACCTAATCTATCAAACATCAGTTTAGCAACACAGTGTATGCACATCAGTTGTTTGCCCTCAGGATTTCCTGGCAGACTGGGAGCTATGGCTGACTGGTATTACCCAGTATCAAGAGACTATCAAACCACATAATGCCCAGGAAAGTATCAGAATTCAAAATCCAAAGTGTGATTTCTACCACAGGCATCTTTTTTCACCATGATAAAGTAAAAAGAAAATCATAAATTAAACCATAGTAAGTCAGAAACTGTCTGAACAGGTTGAATCAGTATTCAAAATTAGATGCTTGCCTAATAAAATATACTAACTTCTCTCTAAAGGACAGAATTTATTGTATGACAGATGGAGTTTGAGGGCTTAGTTACTGAAATTTTTAAAGAATCTCATTAAAGGTTGTTTATTTTGAAGGCAACTAAAAGGAAAAGATCCTGAAAGGGCCATTATACCAAGACTCTAGCATATAGGAGTCTCATAATCTTGCTGTCACACTAACTTACCCCACTGCTAGCTGAGTTTGAGTCAAAATTCTCATGAGACAAATTAATTCATGGGCTTTTATATTATAATTTTTTTCTAGAAATGGACTTTTAAAATGAGTTTCACCTGGATATTCTAGGGGAAACATAAGTATAGAAATACTCAATAAGGGAAATAACATTTTTGCAAAGTGAAATTATGATGAAGATGTATTCTAAAATTTTTTTATATTACTTCATAAGATCATTACCCTTGAATAATATTGATCCAATGGATAATTTCATGGTATGATGGCCACAATTCGATTATTATCAGTAAAATCCATTCTGATCTACAAATCAATTAAGCTAAATGCTATGTTAAGTGCTATATTGAGGAAGTAATCAATAGTCTCTGACCACATTCTAATGGAGGAGACACATACATACACAAGTGATTATTTTGAAAAGTATAGTTGGTGGTGACAAGATTCACAATAGAGCCCCACATAGAAACCTGAAGTCCTTTATCATTCCTCATTCTTTGGAACCTCTACTTTCATTCATTCTCAATGTCCTGATAATTTAACATCATAAGTTTTCTCATTTCCACCCCTTCCTCTCACCCTCACTTTCATTGACTCAGGCAGACACTTACCATCTCTCACGTAGGCTTCTGTGATAACCTGCCACAAAATCTTCTTATCTATTAATGTTTCCATTTCTCCCACAGAATTGTGGGTCTAAAATGAACATCTAATCATTTAATGATCATCCTCCCATGGAAGATAAAGATATCTTCTTTACACAAAATGAGATTGAAATGTAGAACCAAGTTTAAATTCTAGACTTTTCATTATTAAATAATGTATCTTTCATTGTCCAGTGTTAAGTGTATGATTTTCTACATTAGTTATATGAGCCTAGTTCTTGATGTGTAAACTCTCAATAAGAATATCTTGGCAATCTTAGGGATAAATGAGAATAATGTGAATAAAACACAAGTCATGTAGAAATCACTCAAGAAAAACCAAATATTATTATAATTCCAAGATCTTTAACACAAGTCCTTTAGGCTTTAGCAACATAGAAATTCTTAGTTACCTGCAAATTATATGCTTCACTGGACCACCACAGGTTTTACTATTTTGAGGGTTCAACTTGGAATGCTGTTTCTTTTTTGGAGAACAGTCACCAGAATGTCACCCCACCTGAGATCACAGCCTTCTGAAGCAACCTGTATGTGGTACATAAGCTATTTGACAATATTAAGCCCCTACTATTTTGGACTAGCACAAAATAACTGATGGGCAATATTCCAGAATTCCATAGCAGGTGGCTGATGATTTATTGAGATCACATCGCAGTTCAAATTCTAATTATTTCTTTATTCAACCCAGCTTCCTCTTCCTTACCTTCAATGGTGTGGATCTTGCAGCCTAACCTCTCTCAGCATCTTTTGCAGAAAATTCAACCTGTGATGGTTTGTATCAGAAGTGGAACTTTGGCCCTGGACCCTGAATTCATTCCCTGATTAACAATGAATTCCCTATCCCTAGGGATAAGTGGAGTATAGAATGTCCCTAAGATGATGGTTCAGTTGATAAAACTGGGTGTGCATTGGGCTGATGTATTAGTGGAAAAGAAGTGAGCTGATCTCCATAGTGTCTCCATTTAGTTCACCAGTCTGGCTTCTCTGGAAACAAAATGGAGACCAGAGAATAACTATGGATCCAACCTCAGCCAATTCTCTCTTGAAGGGCTAATTGTCAGTAACTTTTACTTTGAAGGCCAACATACAATATCAAGATACATAAATATTCATGTAAACATTTAAAACATAATAGTTCTAAAAGGAAAAGCCATTCTTTTGGCCTGCAGGGTATGAATAAAACATTTTGGACAGACAGATAGGACCTATGGGCCATAGTTTCCCAACCCCTGTAATAAACTACTATAAGCACCCAAGAGACCATATAAGTATGTGAGTAATAGGAGATGAAAATCATTGAGAAGCAACTGAAACATTTTATGATTAGAATTAGCAATATTTTATGTTTTAATTGATGCTTTTCACATTTCACCTATAATCCAACAGGTCCTAGAAACTCTATAGTATTTTCATGTTTCCAAAACCAATGACATTTTCCAATCAATTTGGCTGTATTAGTCATCTTTTCATTTCATAATGTCATACTTGGGGTAGGCTACTTTATAAGGAAAAGGAGTTTATTTAGTCCACGGTTTTGGAGGTAAGAGATCCAAACAGCATTGCATAGGCTATGGTGAGGCTCTTCTTTGGCTTTATCACATCATAGCAAGACCACCTGCATATCTTTATATGTGTATTCTCTCTCCCTCTCCATACAAAGCCATTAGGATTCAATCTTAGAAATTCCAACATAATGCCCTTATCTAATCTAATCATTCCCAAAGGTCTATGTTTAACACTGTAGTGTAATTGAGTTTTTATCCTCTTAATACCATTAATGTAAGATTTTGAGGATTAAATTCCTGCATAAGTTCCAGGAGGACAACTACCTGAAAACTGTTTATCTGCTATCACTGAGTTCTTTCCCAACTTACATACAATAAAGTTTTCTCTGTATTTTTTGACATAAACTTCTATGAGTTTCTAGTAGTGTATAAAATTTTATGATTACTTCCACAATCTGGTTACAAAACTATTTCCTCATCCCCAACACTCCTTTTTACTAATCATTTGCAAAATAAAAATTTTAAATATAAAATATTTTTAGGGCCATTCTTGATTCCTAGATCTTAGCAAGCACTCATTTATTTTCTGTCCCTATAGGTCTGCCTTTTATAGCATGTTATTCAAATAGAATCTTACAGTGTGTAACCTTTTACTGGCTTCCTTTATATAGCATGTATTTGATATACATCAGTGTTGTTGCATGTATTAGTAATTTCTTTTTATTGTTGAGTTGTATTCAGTTATATAAATGTATAATGCTCATGCTAACCAAGTATTAGTCAGTGGATGTTAAAACTATTTCCAATTTGAGTCAATTATGAAGAATGCTATTATAAACATGAACATACAAGATTTTATATAAACATAAAATTTCACATTTTGTAATGCTAACAAAAGTAACTAGGAGTGGGATTGCTACATCACACAGGGCATATTTACCTTTATACAAATGGCCAATCTATTTTCCAGGGTTCTTCCACCATTCTCCATTCCCACCAGCAAGGTATGCAGCTTCCAGCTTCTCAGCCTTATTTATAACCTCTTAAAAGCCATACAAACGAATGCTTAGCATTAGCAATGTGGATGTTCTAACTGGTATTTTCATCAGGATGCTCTTCATCTTCTCATGTGCATATCTGTCAGCTCTATATCTCCTGTTAGTGTGCCCTGTTCAAAACTTTCATCCATTTTAAATTGGGCCCTGGATTCTTACAGTTCTTTCTGTTGTTTACATAAAAGTCCTTTGTCAGATGTGTTATTTATGCCTATGTTAGTTTGTAGCTTGTCTTTTTATTGCTTTCTCAGTATTTTACAAAGAGCAAAAGGTTTTAGCTTTGATGAACTCCACTTTATCAATTAGTTCTTTCATGGATAATGATTTTAGAGTCATTCTAAAAACTTTTTGTCTAGCTTTAAGAATAAAAAAAGTTTATCCTACATTTTTATATACTTTTTAGTTTTGCAATTATATTTATGATATTTTTGAGTTAATTTTTGCAGAAGGTATAAAATATAGGTTGATATTAATTTCTGGTCATGTGAAGATGTTCAAGTGTTCCAGTAACATTTGTTCTTTCTTTTTTTAACTTTTTGACAAGAATTAATTGAACATATTTGTATAGGTCCATTTCTAGGCATTGTATTCTATTCCAAAGATATATGTGTCTATCCTGTCAAAAATTATAGTCTTGGATACTGTATATTTGTAGTAGATCAAAGTCAAGACATATTTCCAGAGAACTCTATTAATTATCTCCATGGAGATGACAATATATATAATCTAAGAAGAAACCTTTTTTGAGAGGAAAAAAACTTCCCTTAACATTTCTTAAGTGTTGGTCTGATTTTATAACAAATTCTTAGGTATTTTGTAATATTTTACCTTTGATTTTAAAACATTTTTGCTGGGTATAAAATTTCAGGTTGAGAATTATTATTCGTTCAATACTTTAAAAATGTTACTTCATGTGTACACTGTTTCTGGGGAGAAATCTAATCTCATCTACAGTTTTTTATCTCTTGTAATTACTCTTTTTTTCCTATATGTTTTCAAGACTTTCTTCTTACTAGGTAATTTGGGAAATTCAATTAAAAAGTTTTTTGGCTTAGTTGTGCTCATGTTTTCTAGGGCCAGTTGATCTTTTTTGATGGAAAAATCTTAAAATATTTTCAAATTTGGGGAAAATATTTTTTCAGAATGTATTTCTAAATAAGCCATCAATGAAGAAAAAGTTTCAAGGGAAATAAAATATATTTATAATTAAATGAAAGTGAAAACAAGATATCAAAATTCATGAAATACTACTAAAGAAAAACCAATTGAGAAATTTGTATCATTAGATGGCATTATTAAAAAAGAAATATCTCAAAGTAATGACTTCAGATTTTACCTTTAAAAATTTTTTAAGACATGATATATGTGCATCTATGTTTATAGAGGCACAGTTTGTAATATCTAAAGCTTAGAAACAGCCCAAGTGTCCATCGACTGGAAACTGGATAAAGAAGATGTGGTTTTTTTATAAAATGGAGTACTACTCAGCCATAAAGAATGAGAAACTCAAGACATTTATAGCTAAATGGATGCATATTGAGGCTATACTCTTAAGTGAAATAAATAAGACATACATGTGTAAATACCAAATAGTTTCTCTAGTGTGAGAAATTGAAAGTGTAAATAAGGATGAAAATGATTAAAATCAATAATTGATAATTTGAAATAAGAAAAGGGCCAAGGGTTTGGGGATGGTGAAAGGGAAAGGGGAAAGGGAAGAAGGGAAAGAAAAAATTATGAGAAGAAAAATGGAATCAAATTCCGTGTAAATAGGGAAGGGTGAAGTGTGTGAAGGGTGCACAGGTAATAGGAGAAAAAATAAAAACTAAGATACATCATGTTCTGGTACAAACACCCAATGATAGATGTAAATGTATTTTATACCTAAAATGTACCAATAAATATATATATTTAAAAAAAAATTTTAAGACAGACAATTAAGAATGAAGCAAGGAGAAAAAAAGGCATGATGAAGATCAAAAAGTATTGACATTTTAAAAAGAAAAATTAGGGGAAAGCAAAGGAAAAAGAGCTATTCCTTCAAAAGTTCAAGAATATTAATGAAACTTCAGCCAAATAATCAGAAAAAATAGAGAATAAAATTTATAATATTGGAATAAGAAGTTCATTAAATATTAATAGAAAAATTGTGAACAATTTTGTATCAATAAATTTGACAACTTACATAAAATGGACAAATATCTTGAAAGACACAAACTATCAAATCTCACTTAAGAAGAAATGAAATCCATAAAATATCCAAGAATGAAACAGTGCTAGTTCTCCATAAAGTCTATCAGAAAACTGAAGGGTAAGAAATACTGCCCCATTCATTCTAAGAATATGGATTATCCTATTATCATAACCAGCAAAGAGATAATAAGAAATGGGAACTAAGAAATTATCCCTAAAGAATCTAGAATTCAAAAATTCTTCACAAAATTTTATGAGATTGAATCCAACAATATTTTTAAAAAGATAATCAAGGTAGTGCTGAGGAATGCTCCACATGGACATGAGAAATTTAAAATACAGAGAATTTGTTTTGATGTTTGCATGACACAGTGGAAAGGATCAAGACAGGAAGTAGTTTGCCAAATTGGTTCAGGCATTGCTATTTATAATGGAAGAGGATATAGATTATAGGATCCTGTTTAGTTCTTTGTGTTTCATTAATGAGCATGTTGGATTTCAGGGTACTATAAAAAGTTTACCAAGTGACTATTGTTATTGAGATTAATGAACAGGGATAATTAGTTAGTACCACCATTGATGAACCTGTTTTGGTTAGTAAAATACTACCAGAGATGAATAATTTTACAAAAAAGCCAAAACTAGATCTTCAAAATTTGTCCTTTGAAGATAGAAGTAACCAAGAAGTTAATACTTTGGCTGTTTGCTCCAGTGGTGACCAAAATCATCAGGCAGATTCAGAAAAAAAAGATACTATTGATGACAGGACATGCAAACAAGAAGAAAAAGCTGCTGTATTAAGCTCTTTGTTAGATGAAAAAACTAATCAATTACTGAATCAATTTGCCTATGATATAAAAGAGAAGTGGAATTCAAGAACTGAGTCAATTGAACCATTCCCTGAATTTTCATTAGGCAGAATCCTTGACAAAAACCAGGGGGCCAGTTTACATAGTGCTATTAGGCAGAAATTTCCATTTTTAATAACTGTAGGAAAAAACAGTGAAATTGTTGTAAAACCAAATCTTAAATAAAAAGAACTGTGTCACTTGGTATCTGAAGAAGAAGCATTGGAGTTTTTTAAATATTTAGATGCTAAGAAAGACAATTCCAAATTTACCTTTAAACCTGATACAAACAAAGACTACAGAAAAGCTGTCCATCATTTTGTCAACAAGAAGTTTGGATACTTTGCAGAAACCAAATCTTTCCCTGAACAGAATTACAATGCTAGTAATCCAAACATAGTGATAACAGTAAGATTTTGGAAAAAAACACACAAGCATGGAAAAAGGTCTCTTCTTGGATGCCAGGAAGGAAAAATTATACATACAGCTTTTACCCCATGAAAGGAAAATCTGGAGCTGTTTGAAGCTGTTGGTTTTTTAGCTACAAAACTTGGTGTGATTCCTTCAGATTTTAGTTATGCAGGCCTTAAAGACAAGAAAGCCATCACCTATCAAGCAATGGTTGTTAGAAAAGTGACTCCAGAGAGGTTGAAAAATATTGAAAAAGAAATTGAAAAGAAAACAATGAATGGATTAACATTCGCTCTGTAGATGATTCCCTTAGACTTGGTCAGCTTCAAGGAAATCACTTTGATATGCTCATTAGAAATTTAAAAAATAAAATAAATGATTCTGCAAACCTGAGAGAGAGAATTTGGGGGGCAATAGAAAATGTTAAGGCTAAAGGTTTTTTGAATTACTGTGGACCACAGAGATTTGGGAAGAGAAGGAAAGTACACACAGACCAAATTGGATTGGCGTTGCTGAAGAGTGAAATGGTGAAGGCCATAAAATTACTTCTTATGCTATAGGACTCAGAAGAGCCTGTAAATAGAGCTAAGAAATATTTTCTTCAAACTGGTATATAAGTTGCTTTACCCTGTATGTGGCTGTACAGATATGTAATACAAATGTTATGTCAGCTGCGGGCATTTATTGCAATATACATGGGATAAGAAATAGATTGAAATACATTGTATTTTGAATCATTTTATTTCATGACCTAAACACTGCATTTTTTCCATATCTCTGGGACTGTTGTCTGTTCTAAATATTTCTTGAAGGTAGGAGAAAAGGGAGAAATAATTTTTTAATTTTCCCTGGCCAAGATCCCCTGTGGGGAGGAGAGTTCCAAATTCTAAGCCAGTACCGATGTCAGTATAATTTGTTACAACCAGAGGAGACTCAAATGTAAGCTAAATGAAAATTCTATGCTTTATGCGTTGTTTTTGATCCAGTTGCCATTTAGTGCCGACTGTCAGCTTTGAAAACTTTAGGCCAACGTGGCGGTCTCTACGTAGAGAGCTGAATGGGATGCTCTACAGGAAAGTGGCTCCGGTTAACCTGCACGGCTTCTCCCTGCACAGCAGGGCTCTCCCAACGAATGGTCTCGTGCGGACGATGTGGCCCTGTCTCTTTAGTTGCCTTATCTCTAAACTGAAGCTAATAATGGTACTCAAAAGACTTAATCAAGAGATTTAAATAACGTTCTTAAAATGGTGCCGGGCACATATTAAACCCTGGATAAATATTACTTGTATTAAATAATAACAGCCGCAACCATACCACTTTGATTCATTCAAATGTCTGATCCACTTACTGAATTATGAATATACTGAATTTCACTGAAATAAAGGACAATAGTTTTTTTAAAAAGAAGGTAATCAATTAAGACCAAGTGAAATTCATTCTAAGAATTATAAGTTTAGTTTTATATAATAAAAATCTACCAATGTAACGATATGTATGAAATATACTTTATGATGTATATTATATATACATATGCAATTCCAATAAAAATAAAACATTTGGCATAGTCCAACCTCCAGTTTTGATCTAAACACCAACTATTAGCAAAGTAAGAAGAGAAAGAAACTTCCTTAACTTGTTAAAGATGTCTATAACAAAGCATATTAAAGAACTATGTAGATCACAGATCAATGGGATGTCAGGGAAATAGAGTATATTCATATATCATTTAGATAAAACCACAAATAGTATATAAAAGTATAACAAAGTAGTATGATAGATACTGATCATTTAAAATAAGAAAATAGGGCATTGCATATGCCATGTACTATTTCTTTATATGTGCAGTACCCTAGATATGTATAAAACATATGCACTGTCATGGACACATACAGTCTAAACATCCCAGTCATTTAATTTACATGTATGTACACGTGACCTCACAACCTCAAGACAGGTTTAGAAAATTAGACTCATTAGGAGAAGGAAACATCATTGGAGATCAACCTCTGATTTCTGCAGCAGACATATAATATTGTTACAGCTGTGACCTTACAGACAGGAATAAGACAAAAATCTAAAGACAGGACTCATTAGATTGCATTTGCTGGGAAAAAGTGTAGTGTGGTTTTTAATTTTTTTTAGGAATCTGACAAAGTATTTCAGTATTTCCTGGTGTCTGAAGCATGTGAGGGTGTGAAAAAATAAAATAGTCAAGTGAAAACAAATCAAGGCTTCACCACCCATCCAAAGGTATTAAGAACTATCATTCTGAAGAAGACTTAGCAAAAAACTGTCAAATTCTCCCCAATCTCAGCTAAGAGAGTAAATAAAATACATTTCACCCCTGATGAAGTGGCAAGGATCAGTGCCTCACTGAAGACACAGTTTGTAAGAACAGCAGTCTTTATCCCATCTCCACTTACTTACCAGTCTATTTCCTGCAGAAATTAAATGAACCCTGAAGAATGACTCCCAACTCTTTCCAGCTCACCCAAATCGGAGCTCCAATCACAGCTACCACGTCAAACATGCTTATCATTATTAGAACAAATGTATAAAGCTCTAGGTATATTGGGCCATTAATTTGGCTGATGCATTTTATTCAAACAGAAGAGAAAAATCTAAAACAGTTCACACTTGCATAGAACAATCATATTTACTTACAGTTTTCCCACAAAGCTATGCTAAATCTACTTTCTTCTGTCATAACAGTCCTAAGAATTTTTTTTTCTTTTTTTGTACCAGGGATTGAACTCGGGACCTTGCGCTTGCAAGGCAGGTGGCAGCACCGCTGAGCTAAATCCCTTGCCCAGTCCAAGAATTTTGAAATATCTGGTCATTCAGTGGAATATCACAGTGATCCTTTGTGACACTAAGAGACATCTGGGTGACATCTAGGTGATTGATGACATCTAGGTGATTGAACAGAAAGAAGAAAAGGAGCTATTAGGGTATAATCTTTAACAGACTATAGATGATTCAGAAGGTTAGAGATAAACCCTATGAAGATTCAGGAATCTACAACTTCAGTAAAGATTTTAGGTAACAATGGTCAAAGGTGCACCAGGACATCCCTTCCAAGGTGAAAGACAAACAGGTTCACTTTACATTCCCTAAATACAGAAGCTCAATGACTGATATACTCCTTCAGATTTTGGAGGTAACACATTTTACTTCTATAATATAGGATTGTCCCGGCCCCTATAACAGTTGACACTGAAGAGTAACAGCTTTAGCATGAACAGCTTTACCACTTGGGACTTATATAGTTCCAGTGTTGTTGGAGGTATCAGTAGCTGGAATGAATGCAATGTGAAGATTAATGGAAGCTCCAGTGGGAGAAACACAAAATGTCTCTGGATTTAGGTAAAGCTATCAGAGTGAGGAATTAAATGGTCTTTGAATAACAGCTTTTGCATCTTTCCAATCACTGGCAGAAACAGACATTTGACTATGGAGCACTAAATAACCATGCATAGGGAACTTCTCATTGGGAGTTGGATGCTTTCTACAAATAATCATGAAATTTAGTGACTGTATCACCAGCCTATTGCAAGATGAAAGTGTCGCATCTGGATTCCACCCAACTACAGCCAAAAGGCATTTATAAACTGCATAAACAGTCCAGGTACCCATGGAACATCTCAAAGTTGCACAATCACTCCTCCTTCAGTGCTTAGGGGAGTCTCATAAGACCAGCTGAATAAGATAAGGAAAAGATCTGGTCTCTGTTCACATTTTAACTGTCCAGGCGTATAAGTGAAAAGCGAAAAATATATGAGGACTTCATTATAGCCACACATACGAATGGCCTTAAAGGAGAGTAGAAACAGAAATTTTTCTCCCTAGGTGGATCAGGAACTGATGTATCTACCAGGTCATCTGCACTGCGTGGAAGTGAAAAGTGAGCCAAGGTTGGCATAGATGCAGATTCCTGACAGTAGCCAGTAGCTCAACTATCTGAACAGAAATAGAAGAGAAGAAAGAACTGGAAGATCTGGTAGTACTATAGGGAAGTGGAAAAACAAACTGACAATACATATCAGGAAATATATACCAGGGAAAAGGCACTAAAACCATGAAGATATCTCATCCAGCTGTCAGAGAGCATTAGCTAGCTGTCATCATTTGATACCATCAAGGTAGCACAAAAGGCAAATGAAAAGAATAGCCAAGGTGGAAGAAATGAAAGCAATACATGGGCTCAACAGTATGGACTTTTATGGCGGGTGTGCTACTGTGTGCCTACAGTCCCAGCACTCTAATAGTCTTAGCGAGGAGGATCACAAGTTCAAGAACAGCCTTGGAAACTTAACGACCGAGCAAGATCTTGTCTCAAAATTTAAAACAAAAAAGTTTTTTAAAGGGCTGGGTCTATAGCTTAATGGCAAGGCCCTCCATTCAATCATAAGTACTATAAGAACAAAACAAAACAAAATAAAACACATAGACTTCTTCCTAAGGCTGACCAAACTGCTGCTCTCTCTGAATACCCCATCTACCAAGCACACAGACCAACACTACATCTCCAATTTGATGTTCTTCCTTGACATAATCGGTTGATCTATTGGCAAGTTGACTACATTGGTTTTCTTCCATCCCAAGAGGGTCAGAGATAAGTAATCATAGGGAAAATACCTCAAATGAATATGTTCTTCTTTTTTTCTCACAAGGTCTCAGCCAGAACCATCATCTGGAGACTTACAGAATCTATGATTCCTAGCCATAAAACCCTAACCAATATAGCCACTTAGGGAACTCACTGTGCAGTGAAGGAGGTATACCCATGATCTTGAGATTCACTGGGAAAATCATTTCCTGCACCATCTTGAAGTAGTCAGCTTCACGCAGCCCTGAAACTGTCTGATGTAAAGGTGACTTATATGCCAGTTTAGATGCAATACTTTGTAAAAATTAGATAGCAGGATGCAGCATACACTTAAGAAAGAACCTCAATATGGTGCTGTTTCCGGTGGGAAAACGTAAGTCAGAAAATGGAGGAATGGATGCTGGCATGGTCTCACTTAACATCATTCCTAAGATCTCACTGATGGACTTTGAGTTTCTCACACCTGTAATTCTAGGTTAGATATCCTGATCATCAAAGGAGCATACCTTTCTATGGGACATGGTATGGGTCCCACTGAACTACAAAGCACAACTTCTTCCTGGGTACTTTAAGCTTATTAATATTCAGGGAACAGCAGGCAAGAACATGAATTATCATCATGGAAAGGCATATGATTTGATCACCACAGCATAGTGTTTCTTTCACTCAATAAGTGAAATGAGGAATATAAGTGGAACCAGGTGATCCATTTAAATGCCCTTAGGATGATCGCTCTCTTGCCCAATTAGAAATGCAAATGGCAACAGCCCTAGCATAAGAAAAATTATCATTACCTGGAGTTCAGGCCCCTCAGGAATGACCATGGATTACATCATCAACTAAGCCACAAAGACCTGAAGATGACAGCCTGATTGCTGAGGCTGGACAACAGTTAGAATGGAGAGTAGACAAAGGGGTTATGTGTTTCAATCTCAGATTGAGACCAACTGAAGCCATGGGGGCTGTATTTCCTCATACTAATCTCCCCCTCACAAGGACAGACCTACAAGAAGCACGGAGGAGATGCTTCCCAAACATAAAAGTAAACATGGTATATTGTAGAGTGGGAAGGTTGTATCAAGGAAGCAATGTAAAATGTCACTCAGATGTTCCTTCAACAGAGAATCCAAGTGGAGAGAGTAGCTAATTACCATATAGGCTCCAACTACTGCACATTAGGATCTGCCATGGGATCCATGCTAGGGACTTGCTCTCCCTGGCCTCCTTCCAGTCAGTGACTGAGCACAGCCAGTACTGAGGGAATGGGGAGAGTACTGGAGCTTAACCATTTCTTCCCCTAAATGGGACTCTTCTTATAGGCCATTTTTCTCTGCAGCTCCCCATAGGCTTGGCCAAGACATTTCCAGAGCTGTACTGCAGTCTGGGATCCTCCTAATTTATCCCCCTTTCTTTCCTTTCACATATGCTAGACTTGCATGTAGCTGTGAGATGCTCCACTACCACTCCTTCTTCCTTTCTCCTTCATCCTTTACTAGCACTTCCCCCAATAAATCTTTTGCACCTCTAATTTTGTCTTGCCATCTGCTTCAAAATCAAGAAGCAGTTTTGTATATTTCTCAATTTGGGGTCTTTTAATGTGTTGTTTTTTCTGCCCAAATAGCTCTCTTCCCTTTACCTGACTGGCTTCGACTTTGACCATTTTGACCATGAATACCAGGTATCAGTTTAGCCATCACTTCCTCCAATAACCTTTTCCTTGCTCCTCACTATTTCAAAGTCCATGTTGCAAGTTATTGACACAGAAACCATAGCACATTTCCAATCCCATGTAGCCCTTAACTCTCTGATTTTAAGTCCTTTATTGTGCCTCCCTCCCCATAATATAAATGTCATGATGGGAGGATCTGTACTTCTTCATCATACCTAATATCAGCCACAGTGTTTCACAATGTTTGGTATTTCTAGGGATTCAACAAATATATATTGAATGAATAACTAGACATAAAGAATGAAGGAAAAAACTATGGAAAAAGAGAGAGGACTCAAAGAGGAAAGATGGAAGTAGAATGCAGAAAAAGTCCACTGACTCAGAAGATACTCCTCAGACACTTTTAAGAGGCACCCTGGAGTTTCAGAAATGAGTAGACAAGGAGCTATTAAGGGCACTGACCTCACTCAGACATAAGTCTTCAGAACACTGGAGTCCAGCCATGACATCCCTTTTATTGGCAACATGGTCAGCTCTTGCTGAGTTGGGGTGGAGGCTGTCACTGCATGCTGGAAATAACCCAAGGCAGACGATGCCAGATACAATAATTCCCAGGAGTCATAGCTTTATTTGGGTCAGCGATAAGAACCACGCTGTATGAGGAGGTTATGGCAATAACTCAAACGCACATAGATTTACACTTGCTACCTCAGGAAAGCCTTACAGGAAGTTCTTCTAGAAAGTCACTCTTCAAGACCTCTTTTCATTTATGTTTCCAATTTTCTAGGTTTCTATACTCATTTCTGTCAACTTGATCCTAGATTCTAAGTTTTATATTCCAGAGTTGCTTTTTAACACTATTGGAATTAGTGGCTTGATGAATCTTTTCTGCCAAGGTCATAAAAATTTTGTTTTTGTGTTCCGACTATTTCCTAGTCCATCTTTACTCTGACTAATGAGTCGCCACTGTTGCCCAAAGAATACCTAACCCTCATCTTCATAATGATAGAAGCCATTTCATTTGGTGGTGAAAAAAAGCTATAATAATAAATATTTATTTTAAAAATCTATCATTCAGAAGTCAAGGGAATTGCATTCATTTTCTGAGTTATAATGAATTAAATGCATGAGTATGTAGTAAAGTCTGCTAAATCAACAGTAGTTTAAGGTAGTTACTATGAAGCCATAAGAAACTAATGTCACTCCAATTAGACACCAAATTTGACATGACCGGGAATGTAGCTTATGTAGTAGATTTTGGTCTGCATGTATCACTTTTTCGTAAACTCTCAGAAGGACATTTGTTACAAAGAGAAATAATGACCAAAATGAATAATATTTTCTCATAATCCTCCTTGCCTGGCAAGAGAGCTGTGGTTTTGCAAGAGTCTATGCAACCCAGGAAGCTGAGTGGGCAGCAGAAACACATCTTAGGCACAGCTGCAGTGCCTTTATGAGCAGGGAAGATCTATAGACGGATGTCCAAATAGAGCTTTCAGGCACCGTTGATTTTAGGGGTTGGGAAATACAAAAGTGTCCAAGGGTAAGGTAAAGAACAAAGGACTCACAGGAAAAGAATAGTGGGTTTAAAAGGACAAGTAACTTGAGGAAGAGAAAAAATATTAGAGACAATAAATTATAGCCCACAGCCCAATCCAGATGTCAATTTATGGTATTGCAGTAGCCACTGCATGGAGAGGTTAGTGAACTACATTTAACATGTGTGCATTTCATTTTATTTAATGTTTAAGCTCTTTAATTCTTCATGTCTACGAAAAGGCTCAGTCAGAAAATCCAGATGGACTATATTAATCAGAGCACATAATTTTAGTGGTAGACATGCTTATTCCCAAAGCCGGGATATATTCCTAGAGCCCTTGCAATGCCTCGTTGTCTCGAGGTAAGAAATATGGTTGGCTCAGCAGCATTTGTTAATTTATGTAAGAAGGAAAATGAATCACATATAAACATATGGAAATATCCAAATGCCAATTTTTTTAGGTTAGCCCTTTGTGTCCTCATTTTCCTTTCAGCCTGGGATTGGTTATACCAACTTTTAACACTGAACAGACTCCTTACTTACACTAAATTTTAAGTGTGTGTGTGTTTGTGTGTGTGGCTCAGACCAAGTAAAATTAATGTTTTCTTTGGACTGAAAACTGACAAAGGATGGGAAATTCTTATTTCAAGATACAGTTAAGGGTCAAGAACATTTAAGCAGGAGTTACTGCCATCCAGAGGCAGAAAGCCATGAACTGCCAAGTCCTATTTCAGTCCTACTATACAGGAAGTAAGCCAAGAAAAATTGTGTAGGTTGTTGCAGTTTTGCTCAATAAATCAACAAAGAATGAAAAATACCTAGATTTGAATGTCACAGGTCTGTGGTTCCACTGTCGTCATGAATGACGGAATATATTTAGCATTCTTCAGAGTTAGTCATAATGAGAGAGAAGGCAGTTTTCTGCAATCTCAAGCTTACCATTTCACATACTCCTCCAAGTGTGAAAGTGTAAAACACCTTGAAAATGCACTTATCTATATTTCTTTGAAAATATATTCTTGTTGTTCTGAAGCCATATGTTACGTCAGTGAAGACATGGAAATTAAGATTTCTAGTGGCTGATAAAGGCAGCCCATTACCTTTCAACATAGGTAAAACAGGTCTTGGCAATGAACTGTCTACTAGGAAATAAGAATTTCCATCATATAAAATAATGGCCAGCATTTGAATGTGAGTTTCCAAAAATGTGAACAGTAATTAATTTTAACATAATTAATATGAATAATTCTGAAAAATGTAAAAATTGTGTTGGGATTGCCCTAAGAGCGTTTCTTAACACATAGACTTGCTGTTAGGAGAAATTATATCATCCTAGGACTCAGTCATTACAGATTACTATTTGACTGAAGAAAGGGAAGTTTCTAAAGCATCTGAAAGGCCAAATTTCCCCTGGCAATAAATAAATAAACAAATACATTAATTCTATAACAGTTTATACTTTTATGGTGATCCACAACAACTGCATTAATCTTGTTTTTTAACAGCAGGAGCAAATAATGACTCTAAACTATGTTTGCTATTCATAGGCACTTTAAAGACCCATGACAGATATAACTATTTTTGAATAATTTTTAAAACTTTGAATACACAGATACATAGACACACACGTACAATTTTAAAACCAAGTAAAATGAAAATACAATCTCTCTGTTAAACAAGCCTAATTCAATTTTCTAACCAGCTTCTGCTTATCCAAATGATTTCAGTGTGCAAGCACTTTGAGTCAAACAATTTATAATTTAATCATAAAATATTATTAAATAACTATTTTCACTCTATTAAAAGAATGTGTTAGAATATTTTTGGAAGCCTACATTCAAATGTGCTAACGGAGAGACGAGAAAGGCTCCATAAATTAATAGTATAAGTAGTTTAAACTTTCAAAAGAGACATCAAAGTGAGAAATCTTCCGTTTCTGTAGTGGCACAGTGCAATAATCCCTATTTTTAACACCCTGCTCTCCTCTTGTCATAATTTTTTCTTTGGAATTCTTGCATGTGCAGGGTTATCAGCGCCCTCTACTGGTTTTCTGCCAGCAGTGAAAAAAGGAAGAAAAAAAAAAGAGGTTGAAACCGTCATTTAAAATGTGGGACTTTATACTATCCTGACAAGGACAGAAACAAGGAAAGATTTTTATGTGCTGACATTATTTCTTTGCTTCGCTGTTGTCTTAATAAACTATACTGAATATATGATGTGAGAGGCTTGTTTCTGAGGCGTTTCAAATCATTGTGAAGTTCTGTTTCAGCACCAGAGCAGGAGGCAACAATATAGAATAAAGGAAACAATGAAAATAAATTGCAAGAAAATATTCCTTTATTTTACGTAGACATAAACTCTTTATAGATGGCATAGGAAAAGGGCTGGGGATACACACACTCTAAACTATTAACAACGGTTACCTCTGCAAAGAGGACTGGCATTGGAAGCTACGGTAGGGGTCAGGAGTAGTGTTTCCATTCCTTAGTCACCACACACATGCTTGTTTAAAATTTTAACAGGGAGTTTGTATCCTGAATCCCATCACTTTTCATCCGCTCTCCTACTACCGTTCCCTTCCAGGCCACTCTCACTCTGCGGCAGGCTCCTGCCTGCTTTCTCTGCTTCCCACTTGATTTCTCTTTAGAGCAGTCTCCACCAAGCAGGAAGAGGGGTTCTTCTCAGATGGAACTCCCCTCACATGACTCCCATAGTCAAAGGCTGCCAATGGCTTCCCGCCATGTTTAGAGTAAAGCCCAGGCTATCTTGCTCCCTGATTCTCCAGAAGCTACAATAATGCCTGGCACATAATGAGTGCTTAATAATGAGTTTTTAAATGAATAAATGAAAAACCAAGAAGAATAAACTAAAGTAATATTTTACAATCTTTAAAAGAAAGAGGATTGAACTTGGAGAAATAGTAAGAACTCCTTACCAACTAGTAAATTCATTGTATCTCCCTGGATCCCATTTGTCATAGGGATGAAATAATGGTTCTATGACTAAATCGTCTCTAAATTGTTAATGATCTAAAGTCTCAAATTCTTAAACTCAAACCCACACATGCATATGCACACACATTCCAGGTGCATGCGTATTATACATGAAGTGCTACCTTGACAATGACAGTATACTATACTATACTCTGATAAGCATAGGTAACATTATTGAGCGTTTTCTATGTGACAGGGCTAGGTTAGGTATGTATAAATTTATTGAGAATTTAATGTACATTTATTCATCTGCTCTTTGAATACCTTTTGATCTAGGAGCTGTTATTATTCTTCAATTTACAGATGAGAAAATAAGACACAGTCAAATACAATTCCCAAAGTTATCAGATAGTTAGTAAAGAACACATCAGAATCCATGCTTCTTCTGTCTGATCTCATCACTCTAAGTCACGTTGCACCAGTAATAGTTCCCAGAGGATGGCAGGTTCTCTGTCCAGCCAGTCTCTGCCCTGACACTAGGGGTGGAAACATGTTCCCTAAATCACACAATGGACAGAAAGATATATGTACAAAATAGCTTCTGTTAGAAAGAAACAGAAAAATGAGCATGATGTGTAAGCAACAACATTTCTTAGAAAAAAGTTTGTTAACACCATAAATGTCCGTTATTAATAGGGGAGAGTTAAAGGTCCTACATTACAAAGGTTAAATTATGATGACATATGGAAAATGATGACAACACTGAATAACAAAGAAAATGCAAGTACAGAATTCCTCAGAAAACACTGTAATTATAATTACACAAAGTTGTACATGCGCATAGACAAGAATGTGAAAAATGTATGTTTCCTTTCCAGTTTGAGATCTCCACTTTTTCTGATTCATTATTTTTTCTACAGTAAAGAAGAAATCCGGTATTCAATGTGGACCTTCTAAAAACCCAGTCTAGACAAATAATCTAAATATAACACCCTGACCAGCAGCTACAGGAAAACTACAAAAAATGTTTACCACATAATGAAAACATTGATCCTTAAAAAAAAAAAGAAAACATGATATTTTTTATTCCTTTTTGTTATCTTTCATTTCCTCAGAGTGGAACTTTTTAAAAATATATCTCATTCTTCAATTCTAGGTCCTGTCTCTCATGACACACTCCAAAAATCAGCCGGCAATGTTTTTCCTTGTTGAAACCATCCAATAGATGATACTTCTTAATGTTATGACATTATCAATCCTTTGCGGGAGATAGGTCACATTAATAGTTAATCATTAAGAAAATACTGTGAAATCTCTACTTTTTTATGGCAACTGTCCCTGTATTAAAACCCACAGGTAATATAACTAGGCCAGGTAAGGAGAAAGCTGAGAGAAGCAAGTAGATTCAGGGTGCAGAGTAGAGGGGCAACTTTCCTGGCATCGTAGCCCATACAGTTGTAAAACCTGAATTTTAAAAATTAAAATCTCATTGCTTCCTTGTAATTCTTTAATATATTTGTATGGTTTTCTATGAAAAGAAGTAATAAATTGAAAATTGTACTAAAGCAGAAAACTAGAGGGGCCAAAGGATTTAAAATATGAAAAAGAAGTTCATAAACTTGGAAGGCAGAACCTTATGTGCAATTGGAGCTACGGAAGTATAGAACAGAATAACAGGGGAGGCTATCTACAAAAATCTTACGGCTGAAGGGCCAGGGATTTAGCTCAGTGGTTTTGCCGCCTGCTGCACAAGCACAAGGACCCGAGTTCGATCCTCGATACCAAAAAGAAAAACAAAACAAAAAAAACAAAAATCTTATGGCTAAAAGAATGAATGAAAGAATCAGAGTGAATTAAAATTAGGATAAAGGAAAAGTCCACGTCTAGATAAATCAGGGTAAAACTGCAGCATTACAAGAACAGAAAAAGGAGGGAGATTTTTAAACAGCCTAAGAGAAAAGACATATTACTACAGGGGCATGACAATTAGGCAGCATAATTTTTAACAATAGAAGCCAGAAGACCACAGAAACTCCTTCACACTACTGCAATACAATAGCATACAATGATATAATCAGCTGTATTATCATTAAAGAATCAAGAATAAAATAAAAACATTTTATTAATCAGCATCTCGAACGATTTACCTGTAACAAATCTCTGGAAATTAAGTTGTAAAGGAATATGTCAGGAGCATAGAAAATTATTTTAAAGTGAATGAAATGACAAAAAGTAAATAAAATGAAGAAATATTGACTAATAAAACAATAACAATAACATCTGAATGTACAGTCTAAAAGAAGGTAGACTTAAAATTCAGAACAAAAAATGCATACAAGCTATAAAAGTTAATTGAAATTTAAGAGTTTAAACTTCTTTTTTTTTTTTGGTACTGGGGATCAAACTTGGGTCCTTGCGCTTGCACAGCAGGTGGCGAAACCACTGAGCTAAATCCCCGGCCCTAGTTTAAATTTCTTATATAGTTCACGAGGAAAGTAAGAAAAATTATTAATTTCAATGTATGTGGCTCTGTGTTCAATCCCCAGTATTTTCCCCAAAAGTGATGAAAATTATTAACTTCTGACATTTTAAATTTATACATATATTATAAGTAACAAATTTTAATGATAAGCACTTTGATAGACAAGCTATGTGGTAGAAAGGAGTACATATTAGCTGATTAGCCCTTTCAGATTAAGACAGCAGCAACGGCACATTTATGATCAAATAAAACCAATGGAACAGAAGACAAAGCCTAAGCATGTTTATGGATAAGTGTAAATGATGTGTGATAGCCCTGTGCTGCCAATCAGTAAAGAAGGCAGGAAGTGGTACAACTGGTCCTGCTTCTAAAATTAGGTTTCAATGTCCTATCTCACAAAAAGATAAATTCCAGAAGTATTATAGAAATAGACATGAAAAGCAAAAAATAAATAACAAATAAAAATAAAAACATCCTAAAAACAGTATAGAAGAAAACACTGTGATTCTATAGTAAAAAAAAGAAATTGTATTAAAAACACAAAGATCATAACCCAGAAAGAAAAAGATAATTTGCCAATATTCAAATTTTAAAGTGTCTCGTCACCAAAATACACCAAACTCAAATGGGAGAAATAAACCAGTATAGTCATATAACAGAAAAATGATTAGTATCCAAGATATGTAAAGAAGTTCTATAAAATAATAAGAAGAAGGCAAACAAAATGATCCCTTAAAATGAACAAAAAATGTCAGGAGGCTATTTACCAAAGAAGAAAGCAAATACTACGTAAGTTTTAAAAGTTGCTTAGCCAGCGGCATGGAAAATGTAAACAAAAACCACAGTGAGGAATCAATTCACATTGTAAGATTTACAAAATTTGTCTTTTAAGAAAAATAGTTTGAAAATAGCAGCAGATATTAGCAAACAACAGGAACCATGATGGTGTGACTATAATCTATGCCATATTCTTAGAATGGACTTCAGTGGATAATTTAGAGGATTGAAAAGAAATCCTTGCATTGGGCCGGGATTTAGCTCAGTGGTTCTACCACCTGCCTCGCAAGCACAAGGACCTGAGTTCAATCCCCGATACAAAAGGAAAAGAAACCCTTGCATCAACATGGACAAATCTTACAAAAGTAATGAGGCAAAGGTTTTGATAAATATTATATGTATATATAAATTTGTAATTTATATATTTTAAATATTTAAAGTAATCAGTAGGAATATATTAATATGCATTAAATAAATGAGTACTATATAATCACAAAATTCAGGCAATAGTTACTTCTGGCAGGGAAAGACAATGTGATTACATAAGACAACAACATAGTGGGCCTTAATTATAGTTGTATTGTTCCTATCGCTTAAGCTAGTTTGTGAGGATATGAGAATTTATTATATTAGTTTTATCATCTTTTTGCATGTAAATTTTTTCACCAACCTGAAAAACATAGGGTGTAGAATCAACATTTAAATCCTAGCTCTGTCATTACTATTACTACTTGTAGTTAAGCGATCCACGTGAGCCTCAGTGAGCTGATGTGAAAATAATTACACTAATACCTAACTTAGAGAGTTAGGGTGAGAATGCATTATTATTAGCACATATAAAGCATACCATGTAATGGTAAATGCAAAAATCACCCCACAAATGGGGTCTATTATTACCTGGATGTGGCTCATCCCCTCCAGAGTTCAATCTTAAATCTAATTATCATGAAATCATGTCTGTATTGTGGTGCACATAGGGTTTTCTCCAGAGAGTACACACTCATTACCATAAAACTTCGGGGGCCTTGAACTCCTTGTCATTCATGTTCGTGGGGGAAAAAGATACCACATTTAAGCAGTCAACTAACATTGAGTTAATTTTTAATATACAAGCAAAATTATCAGAGAAATCCCACTTCTTTGTTAATTGCAAAATAAATAGCTCTCTTGTCAAGAACTAATTCTAGGCTAATATCTAAGCAAAGTAGGTAAATGAGCTCTTTATGGAGACTTAGAGGTTTTTAATAACTTTGCTCTCCTCCAATAAATTAATGTGTTGCTCTTGGAAGTACTTAAGCTTTGCACTAGCAGACAACTTGAAGTTTTTTTTAGTACACTGTATTTCCTAAAGAAGAGAGAAAAATAAATATCCCTTCTAAAGGCAAGCAAGTCAACAGGAGATATTCTTTGTGCTTTTTGACCTGGTCTTGTCCTCAAGAAATATCCCACAGTGAAAAAAGAGAAAAGTCCTTTTACATGCTTCATGAACTGCAAAATGATATTTTGGTTATTTTATTTCATTCCTACTTTAGAAAGAAAAAACCTTTTTAAAATATCAGCATACCAACCACCACGATACACTATTTGTTCTTGGACTGTTAGTTTCAAACAAATACTGTATATAAAATTAACAAAGAAAAATTTAAATGACCTCTAGATATACTACTATTAAGTTGAAAGCTAAAGGCAAAGACATTGCTGCCTGGTAAGTCAACTGTACCTGTTCATTTCATCCTTTCTAAATCCAGAGGAAATGATAGACAAAAATCTTCAAAATAGAGCAGATGAGCGCTCCCAAAGCACAACAGGATGAAGCTTCTGGGCCGCCATACCATGCCTGCCTGCACAGAGGAGGTGAGCTGTGCGGGCACCAGCAGCACCCCTTCCCCCTACTGAAATGAGAAGACATGTAAACAAGTTTCAAAACCAGACTTCCAGATTACCTAAAACAACCCCAAAGGGAAACGAGATGGAACACTGTGATACTCAATCACCTGGACTCCCTGAACTGACAACAAAAGAGGATCTGGAAAAAATGTAATCAGAAATAATTTCTCAAATAACAGCAGAGATTATGTCCATAGTGCAAGACATGATTAATAAATCTAGAGAGGACACAGATTAAAAAAATAGAGGAGCTGAGGAACATGATGGAATCCCAACATAGGAAACAAATGGAATCCATAAAACAGATACAAACAGATTTCCAGGAGATTAAAAACTCCATTGAAAGTCTACACAGCAGAATGAACCAATGTGAGGACAGAATTTCAGATATAGAAGATAAGATTGCAATTAGTGACCAGGAAAAGAAAAATTTCTTTGAAATAGTAATGGACCGCGAGAAATCAATCCCGCAGCTGCTAGATGATGCAAAGAAGAATTACAAAAGACTGATCAGAGTCAATGAAGAAATAGGAGAGAGTGCAGATGACATAAAAAACTGTTCAGAGAAGTGATGGCAGAAAACTTTCCAAGAAGGGGAAAAGAACTTGACATACAGATAAGTGAGACATATAGGACTCCAACTAGCCTTGATCAAAAAAGATCTACACATAGGCATACAATAGTTAAGATTCCAGAAACTCAACAGAAGAACAAAATTCTACAAGCAGTGAGAGAAAAGAAACAAATCACATACAAAGAAAAGCCCATCAGAATCACAGCAGACTTCTCAATGCAAATCCTCAAGGCAAGAGGAACTTGGAGTGATGTATTTCAAGCCCTAAAGGAAAACACCCTCCTACCCAGATTGATGTACCCTCCAAAACTATCTTTAAAAATTGATGGAGAAATAAGATACTTTCATGACAAAGGGCAACTGAGGAACTTCGTGAATACCAAACCAGCACTCCAAAAAATTTTAGACAATATCCTGGGAAAAGACAATGAGGATCACAACCCCAGGAAGCAAAGCAGAATGAATCCATTGGGCATGACGAATTAAACACAAAGGGGGAGAATCCAACAAAAAGTCATAACAAGGCTTTTAAAACTTTTAACTTCATCCCCCTAATGAGTGTATAATTCAATCTTGTCATTGTACTGATTAGTATTTTTCTGATTCTATAGTTGCACATCTTTCTTTGTGCTGTACTGGCTATTTATCATCTTCTTGTGTCTACTTTTTAATTGGGTTGTCTATGAATGAGCTGCAAGAGTTCTTTATATATTCTGGTCATAGGTTATGTGCATTGTAAATATGGTCTGTTTAAGGACGACTTTTCATTTTAACTGTGTCATTTAAAGTTCGAAATTTTGATGGAATCTCATTTATCAATTTTTTTCTTTTATACATAATGCTTTTTGTATCCTAGGAAGTTCTTGTCTACCCTAAATTCATAAAAACTTTTCCTTATAATTTCTTCTTGAAGTTTTATACTTTTAGGCTTTCATATTTAGGTTCATAGATCCTTTCAAGTTATTTTTATATATGGAAATAAAGGGTTGAGGTTAATTTTTTATATACAGATACCAGGTGTTCTAGTGCCATTTGCTGAAAACACTATCTTTTCCTCTGCTCTTGAATTGAGTTTATATTCTATAAAATGTTAATGTTAAATAATCTTTCAAAAATCAGTGGACCATATATATGTGGTTCTATTTCTAGATTCTCTGTTTTATTCCAATGATCTATATGTCTTTCCTTACACCAACACTGCCTTGATTACTGTAGCTCTAGAGGAAGTCTTGAAATCAGGTACTAAACATCTTCCAACACTATTTTTTTTTCTGTTTCTTTTTTACTTTTCTAGGTCCTTTGTACTCCTACATAACTTTTAAATTTCAATATCCAATTCTTCATTTATAGCAAATATACATAGACTTGAATTGTGATTGTGTTTTCTAATCCTGCTAAATTCAAATACAAGTTCTAGGGGCTCCTAGAGATTTCTTAGTATTTTCTCTGTAGATGATCATTTCATCTACATATAAAGATTTGCTTCTACCTTGCCAATCCTATCCTAATTGTGTTATTTTATTGCCACACTATTTTGGTTTAGGCCTATGTTTCAAAGTTTAATGGACAGATGAAGCATACGCATATCTGTCCTTGTTCCCCACCTTAGGGAGGAAGCATTGTATCTTCTCCATTTACATAAGGCATTTTTGCTGGAAGAATGGAGTACATGTCTTTGATCTGTTGAGAAGGTTCTGTTCTACTTCAAGTCTCCTGGTAGCTTTTACCATGAACAGCTGTAGAATTTAGTCCAATACTTTTTCTCCGACTACTGACAGGATCATATGGCTTTTTCCTTTCCTCTGTTAAAATGATGACTTTTGGGGGTGGATCTTCCAATGCTGAACCAACACTGCCATCTCTATAATAAAACCACTTTCTACTTACTGCCAGGTCTGACTTCTAAGAGTTTGCTTTGTTAAACAAATTTTTATTTTTGTTCATACATTTTTCTTCTATTATCTTTATCCAGTTTTAGGATTAGCACAATGTTGATTTCCAAAATGAGGGGAGAAGTGTTCCTTCTTTTTTCTGCTTTAAATATTTGATATAATTTATCAGTTAAAATGTAGATGAGCCTGTTTTTGTCATATAGGTAGGTTTTCAAGCTAGGAATATACTTTCTTTAATAGGTGCTATTCAAATTTTATATTTCCTCCAAAGCCAGTTTCATTAATTTGTCTTCCAAGATACTTCTTAGAAGTTGTCAAACTTATTTCAAAAAAGATTTTTATAATATGCTTTCTATATCATTTTAAATTCTGTAAAATATGTGATAATGTCTTCTAGATCTTGATATTTTAATTTTAAAAGTGTATAATTGATATTGTGTAATTGGAAGAAAAGGTCTAAAGGAGTGGGGGAAGTGGGAGGGGTAGGGGATAGGAAAGAAGGGAAAAGAAAAAATATGAGAAAAGGAAAAAAATGGAAACAAAGTCTTTGCAAATAGGGAAGGGTGGAGGGGGTGAAGGGAGGGCAGGGGAAGGGGGAAAAAATAAGAACCAAGATACTCATGTAAAAGTACAAGACCCCAATGATGAATGTAACTGTATTTTATACCTAAAATGCACCAATAAACTTAATGGAAAAACCTTTTCAAAAGACTATAAATGTTAACTACAAAATTTTAATAGCTAGTTTCAATCCCAATATTTTTCTTTCCCCTTCACTTTTCCAATGTTTCGCTCTTCTGAGACAAAAAGGATACTTTCTGTCATGCAATTGTGTAGTCTGGTTGGAATACGAAACTAAACAGTCTGTGACTATAACAACAAACAAACAAACAATATATCCTATAAATCTAATGGTCAAAGTGGAAATAATGTCACTTCAGGTGATACTGTCTAGCATGCACATCCTAGATGGGAATGAGACATTAATTCATCCTGTCCAGTCTCCCATATCCCACTCTTAAGCCCAAACATCTCAGATTTTAAGGCTCCCTTTCAATCTAATGAGGCTACTGTATCTGTGGAACAGAGAGAGAACAAGCAAGTGCCCATTTAAAATGAAAGTCATGAGCTGGGGATTTAGCTCAGTGGTTCTGCCTTCTGCCTCGCAAGCACAAGGTCCCAAGTTCGATCCCTGGTACCAAAAAAAAAAAGAAAATCATGGACTGTTATATTGATATTAGAAAGAATATGGGCAAATGAATTATGCCAGAGGCTACATTACAATTCTAAAAGCTACAGTCCACAATGAAGAATATATAACAGTCATATCTACACTCTACACATAGTGACAACTGTTACTTAAATCTGCAAGTGCCAGAAAAAGAAGAAATACAGTGAAATATTGAGTATAAAGGATTTAAAATATCTCTACATCAGTCCAGGGTAGATTTAGTGACAAGATAAATTTAGTAATTATATAGAAGATTTTAAAATTATAATAAGGTAATTTTATAGGTAATATTGTAATCCAGAGCTCTGACAGCATAAACATATGTTCTTTACATGTGAACATGAAACACATAAAAATTGGCTACAGAGCCAGGGATTTAGCTCAGTGGTGCCGTGCCTGCCTCACAAGCAAAAGGTTCTGAGTTCAATCCCCAGTACGAAAAAAAAAGAAATTGTCTATATAGGGCTAGGGATTTAGCTCACTGGTGGCACACTTGCTGGCAAGCACAAGGTCCTGAGTTTGATTCCTGTACCAAAAAAGGGCTACATTTAAAGCCATACAAAAGCCAATAAAAACAGAAATAGTTCAAAATATCAATATAAATAGTACAAACAATATGCTTTGACCATACTACTAGAAACTAGAAACTAATAATAAAATTTTAAGAGACTCTTCCATTTACAGCATTTTTAAATAGATATTAAACAACCTTTGTATTGAGAAATAGCATAAAATGAAATCTGGAATTTCTTAAGAATAATGACAATGAAACAATGATTCTATTGAATACTGCTAAAATAGTGCTCATAAAAAAGAATAAGTACTTAAATCAATATTAAATGAAATTAATTAATAAGTAAAAATAACCTCAGAAAGCCTAAAAAGACCAAGTGAACAAAATAAATCATAGGAGAGACTAAAGAACAAATTTTTTCAATCTAAGAGATTGGTAAGATAAAAAATATAAAAGGAAAATAAATCATAAGCCACCAGCACAACTAATTGTTTATTAAAAAAGCATATCAAATACATACACAAAATAAGAAATGACATGATCACAAGATAGGAAATTAAAAGGAAATTGCTTTGCACAATTCTATCCAAATAAATCTGAAGATATAGATTGAACTTGATTATTCAGATGACCTTAAAAGAGATAGGTCAATTACCACAAAAGAAATATATAATATTTTTAAATTACTGCCCTTACAAAAAAGCACCAGAACAAATGATTTCTTAGATTAATTCTATCAAGCTTTTAAAGAAAAAATAATCTTAATGTTTAAAAAGATAATTGGAACTTAAAAAAACAAGGTAATTACTGATATCTTGCATCAGGGAAGTTATTGATCCACAATCTTACAAGATGCACTTTATCTCCTCTTCACTCCTTCCCAAATATCAAGCTAGTTTCACTTACGAGTAAATTAAAAAACAAATATTGGTAAAATCTAAAGGTGAACTTTAAAAATTAATAAATCATGACCAAATAGGAATGCAAAAGAGGTTTGTATATTAATAACAGACCCATGGTGAATTACGAAAATCTCCATAGAAGATGAAAGGACACTTAACAAAAGTCAACATTATTGGGGAAAGTTGCTATGAAAATAAGAGAATTTAGCAAAGTAGGATATAAAGTTGATATTCAGAAATCATTAGCTTCAGAATAGATGAAGAACTTGGCAGAACCTATAATGGAAGAAATGAATCCCTATATGATACCTAATAAGTCTAGGAAAAATATAATAGAAAATGTGAAATACCTCCCTGAGAAAAATAAATACTGCTAAGTTTACAGTGTTATAAGGATAATGTTCCTATAATTGAAGTAAAAATTTAAAACAATCCAAATGAGAATACCACTTATTTTCTTTTCTGGATCTAAATAAGTGATAATAAAGTTCATATAAAAAGAAGTAAGCAAAGATAGCCTGAAAATATCCCCCCAAATTCAGTGTGCATGGAGGAATAGCCTTAAATATATGAAAGCATAATATAAAGTCACCATAATTAAAACAATTAAAATTAAGACAGTATTGTGTGACATAGATGCAAAAATTTATCGAAAAATAGAACAGCATAGAAAAATGAGCATAGACTAAATTGTCTTTGTGCACAATAAAGCAGGTTTGAGATAGGTGAGCGAAGGCTTTTTTTTTTTTTTTTTTTTTTTGTGGTACCAGGGATCGAACTTGGGTCCTTGCGCTTGCAAGGTAGGCAGTGGAAGCACTGAGCTAAATCCCTGGCCCTAAGGCTAACTTTTTAATAAATTATGTTGGATCAGCTGGAAAGCCATACAGCAAAAAATAAAATTGTATATTTTTACACAGCACAACAGGATAAATTACATGTGGACTAGAAGTATGTTTTAAAAGCTTATAACTACACAAATTCTAGGGGAAAAACATAAGAATATATGCCCTTCAGTCCAGTGTGAGGGGTGCGGAGCGAGGAGGAGATGCCGCCGCAGCTGCAGGCTCCTTCGTTGTTCCGACCACTCCTGGGCCTTGCTGCCGCCGGGAAGCTGCAGCCTGGCGACTCCGCGTGGTGAGGGCTCAGATTTCTATACTTCCAGAAAGAAAAAAAAAATCGACACCTTGCATCCTGGAAGTTCATTTAGGACTCTGAAATTAGGGACTTCTTTCAAATTTGGACATGGCTAATCGAGGAGCAACAAGACCTAATGGGCCAAATACTGGAAATAAAATATGCCAGTTCAAACTAGTACTTCTGGGAGAGTCTGCTCTTGGCAAATCAAGCCTAGTGCTTCGTTTTGTGAAAGTCCAGTTTCATGAATTTCAAGAGAGTACTACTGGGGCTGCTTTTCTAACCCAGACTGTGTGTCTTGATGACACAACAGTAAAGTTTGAAATATGGGATACAGCTGGTCAAGAACGATACCATAGCCTAGCACCAATGTGCTACAGAGGAGCACAAGCAGCCATAGTTGTATATGATATCACAAATGAGGAATCTTTTTCAAGAGCAAAAAACTGGGTTAAAGAACTTCAGAGGCAAGCAAGTCCTAACATTGTAATAGCTTTATCGGGAAATAAGGCTGATCTAGCAAATAAAAGAGCTGTAGATATCCAGGAAGCACAGTCCTATGCAGATGACAACAGTTTATTATTCATGGAAACATCAGCTAAAACATCAATGAATGTAAATGAAATATTCATGGCAATAGCTAAAAAATTGCCAAAGAATGAACCACAGAATCCAGGAGCAAATTCTGCTAGAGGAAGAGGAGTAGACCTCACTGAACCTACACAACCAACCAGAAATCAATGTTGTAGTAACTAAACCTCCAGTTTGAACTAGCTGGGATATTCTGCTTCCTAAATGTCAAATAACAGTGGAATTGGAGCATTTAACCAGCCCAGTATGACTCCCCAAAACAAGAGACTTATGATAGAGTCAAGTTTCTAATACAGAATTATTTTAAGTGTTTTGAACTTAATTTTTAATAACATGCATGTATCCCTCTGACTAAGGTTTCAGCAATAGAAAGGGAAAATGAGATCTGTGTGTACTTGTTTCACTGGCAAGTTGGAGGGAATCATTTCTCACTATTAGGGATAAAGACAAATGACTATCTGGACCCACAGTTAGCCATCCAGTTTCTCCAAACTGGGACAGTAATCATCTGTGAAAAATTAGAAATTATTAATTTGAGCTTTCTGAAAAACATTTTTAGAGATTATAAAGAAATTTATGCTTAGCTACAGTATTCAGGTAAACTTTCTTCTGTTATCTAAGATGTACATTCCACATTTTAGTAAGTTAACCACAAGAAAACAGTCCCACATCTCCAGGAAGAAAAGGAATATTAGTAGCATCTAAGTTATAGCCAGTCCTTTTATTTTTCTAAATGGGATGAAGTCAAATGTTAACTCCACCTTGTTTAGGACTATGAAAACTAATAAATGCATTTTAATGAATAGTGTTCCCTTCATGTGAGCTCTTCAAAGAAATGAAGCAAACCAGGTATCTGATTTTTTTTTTTTTAATCACTGCTGGCCATTCATAGGTCTTGTTTGTGGGCAGGGAAGAGGCTTTTGTTCTCTTTGGACGTAATACAGTCAGTGCACTAACAATTATGGACATTCAACTTGATTGTTTTAAATTTTATCTTCAGCTGTACTGTAAATAGGGTACTGCATTGTAACCTCCATGTATGTTTATTATTTTTCTGTAACATTTAAGAGTTGCTTAAAAGTATACAAAATGTAGTTACTGAAACAGCTAATTCTTTCTCTTACCCTTTGAAAAAAGGGGCTTCAGTTCCTACATGGCTAGAACCATAATAAGCAATGTATCTGTAATATGTAACATAAATATTGCAATGTTAGTAACAATCTTGCAGCCTTGTTTTTCAAAGTCCGTTTATTTTGATAAGTTACATATATTGCACTAATTTTTAGGTATTTTCATTATATGAAATCTACTGTGTCAGATGATTTACTCTATTTAAGTGTCGAACTCCTAGCAGATCTCTTGTACATTTTACAGTAATTCAGAATTAGCAAGGAAAACAGTTCACTAGTGTTTAGTTTTATACTGAGGTGCTCAGGTTGGAATAAAGTGGTATAAAAAGAATATATGCCCTTAAAGCTGGAAAGAAATTTATATGATTCAAAATCAAAAGGCCATTTAAAATACATAGTAAATTTTAAAACCAATACCATTAAACAAAAGCAAAAAGTAAATGATCAAGATCAACTAGAGAAGAAATTGTAGTTTCCATGAAGCATGTTCTGTTGATAAGAACATGGGGAAATATATCTTTCACATTGTTGGTGGGAACAAAAATAGATTTTTTCCTATAAGTTTATTGGACAGAATTTGGCAATCTCCAGAAAAATTATACATAGGATATATACACATATATTGATACCATATGTGTGATACCATATACACTTATGTATATAAGGTCTCACTTATAGTTCTACCCAAAGATTCAGTGGAGAAAGCACTACTGATTATAGTAAAGAGCCAGGAACAACTCAAATGTTCATTAGCAGGATAGTGGCTGAATAAAATACGGTATCTCAACACACTAGCATAGTCCACAATATAAAAAGAAGGAAAACATGTAACCGATATGTATTCGGCTCCAAGCCTTATCATCAGAGAAAAAGCCATGTGCAGAATACCACCTCCAGCACTAAAATCAGTTTTAGTTATTTATTGCTACATAAAATGCTACCCCCAAAATTAACAGTTCATAACAAAACATCTCACAATTTTTATGGTCAGGAATCTGAGCACAGCTTAGCCTATTTGCCATAGAACTTCTTGTGAGGCTATCAAGGTGTCGACAGCCGTCTGAGAGTTTGACTGAGGAATGATTACTTCGGGGAGCACTCACAGTATTGATGGCCTCAGGTGCTAGTTGGTTCGTACCTAATGACGTCACTTCGTGAAACATGGACTCTTTCTGTAGTGCACGTAAGTAGGTTCCTCAGAGATAATAAGCTATCTTTTACAAAAGCAGATGGATGTGTTTGTGTGTGCATGAAATTAGAAAATGACTGCTTTGCAATCCCAAATAAGCTAATGGATTAATGCAAGAATTACTGAGAGGTATTAAATGATTAAAAATTTTAAAATACATCAGGTTGACAGTACCTGAAACCAGTGATCAGCCTTGGCTTTATTAAAAGTGAATAACCAGATATTATATTCCTTATAAATGCATTTTTGCCTCCCAAAATATGCAATGAAAGGAACCGTCAAATCTTTATGTTTAACTAGTGCATCTCAATTTATAGCGAACAGGAGAAAGATAAAAGACCTAACAAGGAAACAATCAGTATAAGCACAACAGCAGATTTTCTAAAAACAGTATATCTATCTTTCCCCCAAAAAAATCATGGTCATGGAAAAAGGGGATGGTAATAGGGCCATTATAGAATAAAATAATTTTAAGACACAATAACCAAGTAAGAATATGACATTCTTATTGGAATTCTTATGTAAACAATATTACTGCGAAATTTTCAAACATTTAGAGAAATTTGTATACTTATTAGTTATTTGATGAATCTATGGGTTAATCCTAAGCACCTGGAATGGTACATATACGTATTACAATAACTGTTTTCATTGGTTAGACATGAGTGAAATAACATGATGTCTAGAACTTGCTTGAACATAATCCCAGGGGAAAAAATGAGTGATTAGAGAGAGCAGAATGAATGAAATAATATTGGAACAATATTGATAATTATGGAAACTGAATGATAGGTAAATGCGGTTTTTTTTTTTTACAATTCTATTCATAGGTTTGAAAATCTCTAAAAATCATTTTGTTGGCCTCCTTTATAAGAAATTCAAACTAACTTCAAAAAGGAATTGTAGAGGAAAGGAGAATATAGAATCTACAATGTCCTTCCTAGGCTCTGAAACTCTGTGACACTGAAAATCTTTAAAGGCAGATATGTGAAGACTTGAAGTACTTTTATTCGACATCTCTTAAGTATAATTTTACAAAAATAAACAGATGAGAAAAGTAATCATTTAATGACTAAACAAAAAGATGCATCAATAATGTGATTTCATTTTCAGTGTACAAAGAAACTTGAGGTGCAAAGGCTAAGGAAAAATATTTATAGGTTATGAAATGTATTAGTCAGAATAGGATAGATTATGCTGCTATAACAAATAGTCCTGGAACGATTGTGACCCAGCAAATGTTTATTTCTTGTCCATAATATGCAGCTGGTATAAATCAACATACTCAGAGACTCAGGGGCTCCAAGTGGGCCAGGCAACCTTATCGGATGCCATAGTGACGGGGGACTAGAACAGGCACGCCTCTTACTATGTGTCAACACAACAGTGACAGATTGCTGCTACCTCTAGCCACTGGTCAGAGCTTAATGCATATCCAACCCAACTTCAAAAGATGCTGGGAAACTTTCCTGTGCGTTCAATAAGAACAAATTGAAAAAAGAACAAATTAAAATCAGAACTTTGGTAATGCATATTCTTCCTGCCCCTTTATGGCCTCCTTCTTGCTGTAAAATTAGCAATATTGACACACCCCTGAAGAACTTTAAGATAGTGCAAATAAAATTAATCTGTAAAAAAATCCTTCTTGCAGTTCCAAGTGGATGTATAAAAAAGACACAAATAATGCCCAGATCTGAAAACATGATAAGCTGCTCTCAGCATCATCTCCGATTTTAGAACCAAACTCTTTTTCTTATTTTGAGGTTTCATTTTGTTTTTGGAAGGGAAGTGAGTGTGTGTGTGATCATTTGAAAAATAAGTAGGTACATCTTTATTTCACCCTAGGAATGATTTTCATGGAGACTAGGCAAAAAATAATGCAGCTAATGTGGATTATTATCCTGAAATCCCCGCGTTACCTATAAATTATTCATTCATTAAACTGCTGTATGTACCAGATACCTTTCTAGGACCCGGTACATAGCAAAACAAAATAGGTGTCACCCACCAGTGACATCTACTTGAATTCTAATCTGCTTAAAATTCACACTTTGAGAAAAACTATAACTGCTTAATAGTAGAATGGCATAGATTTCCAAGTGAGATCAACCTCTGTGAATAGCAGAAAGGTTCTTTATAGAGAAGTAGAAATGTACTTTATGTTAAAAATTCAGAAAAGTGTTGTGCATATTAGCATAATTCCATCAAAAAATTAGCACTCCAAATCTGTTTTGCAAATTAAATAAAATTAAAGCTCTCCCTATGACATTAATGTTTTCTGAATGTCATTGCCTACTACATGCTATGATGTCAAGAAAGTTAGCTTATATTTTGCACATAAATCAATTCAAAATGTGTTAAATTATTTAATATTCACATAGTATTTTAAAGGTAGACTTTTATTCTTAAGTAACAGAAGACTTTCAGAACTCCCAAAATAACCTCTCTTCTCTGCTAAAAGAATAATTTTTTGTTAAGCATATTGTTAACAGTAAAGTGCTCAATATTTAATTCTACATGCTGATAATGTATAAAGGGGAAATGAAGCAATTTATGTGACTAACTGGTGTATGTGGAAAATACGTAGCCTTTTGTTAATGTAACAAGTTAGATGTAGGACTTCATACATTTACTTAATAGCATAACTTTTCACCCTGAAATGAAATAAGCAGTATAAGTTCTTCCTGGGTCACTTTGTAATTCTAATAAACCACAGAGAAAGATAAATAGGAATATATTTCCCTTTCAGGAGGAAATTGCTGTTTCTACTCATAATTGTTCCCAAGCTAAGTTTCAGATTATGTTTGATTACTGTGATCTTTTTGCTCTTCCTCTCCCCTTGCTGTTTTGATATGTCACCTGATACTCCTGTAAATGGGGGCAGAGAAAAAAGGTAGGCTATTTTGCTACAGGATGGCTGTTTTGTTTAAAAAAAAAAAAAAATTTGGAGATACGAAAATTGAACATACTGGAGAAAACAAGATTGATGGATTTACAGTAGATTTAAATGCAATGCATCGCTTCAGAAATAGTCAACATGTATGTTGATGTTAGTTCAAATAGCTGTAATTTCTAAGAATGTGATTATACTGAAAATGTATCATGATTCAAAAAGAAAGTCCTTTAATGGTCCCCTTTTTTCTATTTGGTTTTTCTAAATGTTCATTCTGTAGTAATTGTGAATTATAGGTAGAAAGACAGATCGATGATATATAGAGATTGATTTTAAGCCAAAGTTGATTGTTCTTCCTAAAGATAGTATAGGAAGTAGTATTAAATATTTTATGAAGAAAATTGATATTCAAATGTTTAAGGTCCTACATGAGTTCTTTCTACAAGTAGTTAGGTTTACTGTCTTGCTTTTAAGAAATATTTTTTCATGCCACACAAGATGGATAGACTTCTGCACATGTACTAGAAAAAATAATAAAAGTCTCTGTTTCTCTCGTATTGTAATGAAGAGTTAAGAAGTCTTGGCTAATCCTTTATATTTCTATTTTCAGGCTGCTACATTGTATTTTTCATCCTTTTCTACCTGATTGGTGAACAATAAACAACATTTCTCATGAAAAGGGTCTTAAAAATCCACATTTATCTACTTTAGTTTGTCTATTAGTTATTTTCTTTAAAGCCGGAGCTACACAGAGGAGCAATTTGTGAATGTTTCTGAAAGCACTATCTTTAAAGCAGTGAGGTGAATTCTGAGGAAGGATAGAACTCGAGACTACTCATTTTCTCTACTGTTACTGCAGCACTCTTTTGGGTAAGTGGAAAAGTGGCCATGGCACATAATGGATCTCCCCCATTCTGTAAGAAGCCTACTCAAAAATCCTATTGATTTCATACAACTACCTACCACAAAGATATTAAATGAAGTTGGTAGTCTCAGAGGACAGGCCACAGGATATGAGCCACGGACCAAATACCTCCAGTATAACATTTTGTCAGTGCTGCCTCCAACATGAGATGATCTATATCAATAGCATGTCAGATACAATTGATCTTGCAGCTAATAGATAACTCTAGAGTAATAACATCCAAGAATAGCAGAACAGAAATCACTTGAGTACTGGCTTCAAGTTCTTGTGATTAAAAACAAGCTTTTGTGGAAGCCTGAAACCTAAAAAAGAATGTAGTCTTGTTTTCCAAAATATTTATATAATCTTCTATATTTTAAAATCCACATGTGTTGATCAAAGATAGAAAAAACAAAGGATTTCATTCTATGTAAACCGTGGCCATACTAACAGTATATGTGAGATTGAAGGGCTGATTCTTGAAATCTGAGATGTAATTTTTCACCACATTTGACTAGCTAAACACACATACACATATATATACTAAAGAGTTTGGCAACAGTTTTTACTTGTCAGCAGTTTTTAAAATATTGTCAGAAAAAAAGGAGGAAATCTTGAAAGAATGAAATCATTAGAGCAAGTTTTATTTGTGTATTTTGGGACAATCAGAACAATTCTTTGAAGAGATTTGTCATGATCATTTTTTGTATGTTTCATATATTGCGTGTGCCTGGAATCTGCCGATCTGGCTTCCTGGCTGGCTGCCCTCATACAAACATTGTAAAAATAAAATGCTGCCACAAGGAATTGTCTTCGAGACAGACCACTCTACTAAAGTACATACTACAATGGCAGTTTGATCTGGGAAAAGAAACCACTTCATCAGACTCAAGAAATTACTTCTAAATGAACTATGAGCCTTTCTTCCTTTGGGAACAATAGTGACGATGAGAGTGGCTGTATATCGCACATCTAATGAGCTCTTCATGTAAGCACTGAGTTAGCCATAAAGTGTACCTAAACTTTTCTTTGTAATAACACTCCAGGACCAGTGTTAGTCTCCCAATCTTGCAGGGCAAATAAACAAAGGCCATCCCATGTGAAGATTCTCATGATGTAAAGCTTCTCCCCAGCCCAGCACATAACTAGCAGAGATTAATTTCTAAGTCATTCAGCAGTCAGCCTGGTGACAGCTCCCAGATTTGGCAGCATCAGACGCCAGAGTCCTGAGAAAAACAAAGTATGAGAGAATAGTTCTTTCCACAGAGAATGAGTGATTTCTATTGTCACATTTCAACCCATTAACATGCTTCACAAGAAGTTGCCTATGTCTCAACAAAAACTAGAGAAAGAAAAATAAAACTATGACATGCTGTGTTGACATAAAAACCAAAAAGAACGTTGTGATGTATTTTGAAAAATGCATTTTAATCCTATCTAAGTAAATTATTTCCTTAGTGAACAAAAAATATATATGAAGGACAACTTGAAAATAAAATAAAACGTGATATGACCTTCAGTATGTGAAAAAAAAATGGTTTTCAAGACAGAATTATGTAATATCAATACAAAATAATTTCTATCAAACATCACTACATGGATGGAGGACAATATATTAATATCACTTAAATAGGGAGACTTTCAAATTATTAGAATAGCAAATGATAGTCTCAGTGGCTTGCTTCATTCATCTCCGTATTTACTCTTTCCATGAACAGCTACTAAACACTATCATTTGGTTAATACATAAGGAAAAAATCAGTGGGCAAATATGCATAAAACAAAGACTTTAAGGAACTAAGTGACTCAGGAGTATCTAGTTGTAATTGTTTAAAATTTTATATAAAAGGCATGTGTTAGTTTCCTTCTGTGTACAAAGTGTTCTGTTTCTCCTTAGACCAAGAAGGAAACATACTTTCAGTGCCTACTTCAAGTCATATAGGATAAAGGCAGAAGGAAGGTGGTCAAGTTGTGGTGGATCAGGAAGAGAGGATGGAGCTGGTGCACACTCCTGACTACAGACTGAAGGAAGATACAGACGATCCAGAGCCTTGGTGTAGGTGAGCAGGCTGTGGGAGACAGGCTACTCTTCACCTCAGCTTATGACTGTGATTGATGATGAGTCACAAAGTCACCTCATAGAAGAGATCTAAATGTGGAGTAAGGAGACCAGGGTTCTGGCCCCAGTGCCTCTGCTACTGCCTGGTGATATCTAACCTCTTTGCATTTAATTTCTTGCTGTGCCCGATGGATTCATTCTGCTGGGCTTCCTCACATTGTGATCCTCATTGTCTTTTCCTAGGATATTGTCTAAAATTTTCTGGAGTGCTGGTTTGGTATTCATGAAGTTTCTATGGTGCTCTTTATCATGAAAGTATTTTATTTCCCCATCAATTTAGAAAGATAGTTTTGCAGGGTACATCAATCTGGGTTGGAGGCTGTTTTCCTTTAGGCCTTGAAATATGTCACTCCAATCTCTTCTTGCCTTGAGGGTTTGCACTGAGAAATCTGCTGTGATTCTGATGGACTTTCCTTTGTATGTGATTTGTTTCTTTTCTCTCACTGCTTGTAGAATTTTGTTCTTCTGTTGGGTTTCTGGAATTTTAACTGTTATATGCCTATGTGTAAATTTTTTTTTTTTATCAAGGCTAGTTGGAGTCATGTATGCCTCACTTATCTATATGTCAAATTCTTTTCCCCTGCTTGGAAAGTTTTCTGCCATCACTTCTGTGAACAGCTTTTTTTTATGTTATCTGCACTCTCTTCTATTTCTTCATTGGCTCTACTCAGTCTTATGTTATTCTTCTTTGCATCATCTAGCAGCTGCGGGATTGATTTCTCATGGTTCCTTACAATTTTAAAGAATTTTTTCTTTTCCTGGTCACTAATTGCAATCTTATCTTCTATATCTGAAATTCTGTCCTCACATTGGCTCATTCTGCTGCATAGACTTTCAGTGGAGTTTTCAATCTCCTAGAAATATGCTTGCATCTGTTTTATGGATTCTATTTGTTTCCTATGTTGGGATTCCATCATGTTCCTCAGCTCCTCTATTTTTTATCTGTGTCCTCTCTAGATTTATTAATCATGTCTTGCACTATGGACACAATCCCTGCTGTTATCTGAGAAATTATTTCTGATTTCATTTTTCCCAGATCCTCTTTTGTTGCCAGTTCAGGGAGTCCATGTGGTTGAGTATCAGATTGTTCCATCTTGTTTCCCTTTGGGGTTGCTTTAGGTGATCTGGAAGTCTGGTTTTGAGACTTGTTTACATGTCTTCTCATTTCAACGGGGGTGAAGTGTGCTGCTGGCACCCCCGCAGTGTTGGGGGCAGTGGTACGGCAGCCCAAAAGGCTCCTCCTCGGCACTGGAGGCAGCTCTTGGGAGCTTATTTTCTTTTTTGGGCAGGGGAGGGGGGGGTACCAGGGATTGAACTTGGGACCCTGCACTTGCCAGGCAGGTGATGGAACCATTGAGCTAAATCCCTGGCCCTGGGAGCTTATTTTTAAAGGTAAAAATGACAGACACATCATATTAATCCATATTACATTAAAAATGGATGTGAAAAGTGTAAAAGATTTGAGTGAATATTCAAGAATATTGCTCATACCATATCTGCCAGAAACGGCTTGCTTCTAGTAGGTGGCACTTACAGTCACCACTCTGATGTGATTTGAGGACTCTCTGCTCCTAAATTGTATGTCATCCCATCTGAAATTCTGACTGGTTTATTTTTCCCAGGGAAGGCATTACCTCTGGTATTTTTTTTTAACAGTATCAAAGTTTTTTTAAAGATAGGGAAAGAAACAGGCTATGCAGAGTGAGTTTGGGCCAATTAATAGTAATAAAAGAAGTATACCCTACAACATGAAGGTAGATTACTGTGAAACAGAGAACACAGTAGCCTACCCCCAGTATTTCTTATGGAAAATGAAATGATCTTTTAAAAATTCACTGTGATAAGCCATGAACTAGAGAGGAGAAAATATTGGGTAGGTAAATATTGGTGATGAGAAAGGAAGGAAATGGAATGTGAAGTGGGCTGCATGGACAAAGCTCTCCACAGAAAATCTTGGGAAAGCAGAGACTGAACACCCTGAGTCTAGAAAAGGAGGTTTGCGTACATCAGAAAAATAAACACTAATCCAGGTGGAAGAATGCAGAAGGCAAAGTTTATTCACTTTATCATTTTTTCCATGGTTTAGTCCTGCTGCCAGATGTTTGTCATCTAGTCAATAAAACTGAGGGTGATTGCACTCTCCCTAGTTAATCCTGAAACATTTTAATTGCTTAGATATGTTCATAGACATGTCAAGAGTAATCGGAATTAAATGAGATATTGCACATGAAATTATTTATATCAACTCTAAAGTAGGAAACAGATGGCATTGTTTTTATCTGACAAACCAAACAAGGGCAAAGGGCTTTCGAGGCTAAAAGGTAAAGGAAGTAGCTACACAAATATATGAAATTGTGTCTGGCAGCATAAGCTAATTCAGTAAAAAAAAAAAACAAAGCAATTTTGACTTCTCTTAATCATAACATCAATCCTTCACTTCTGAACAAAAACATAGGTAGCTATTTTAGAGAAAGCCCTTCCCACCCCAAAATGGCAGGGAAGTAATACAAGAAATCACTCTTATCAAGAAAAGAGGTCATACAGCAGCTAATCCTCAGTGTGCTGAGAAGACACTTGGGTTTAATCTGAGAAAAATTCTATTCCATTTCAGGCAGAAAAAAAAGCAATACAGAGCAAGTTCCAGATGCCAGCTAGAATTAACACAATTACCCAAGGTCGATTTATGCCATGATTTGTGAGGCAGTCATTTGGAACTCATGTTTGACTTCCCATTTAGGGGTGATAAGTTCTATGCAAATTTCTATGTTTATCCAGTCATCATCTCAGCAATAATCAGAGATTAATTATAAAATATTATCTTTTCTGACAGTTTAGAACAAGAATGATTTTTGGAGTTGTCAAGGACGAATTCTCCACTCTCAAATAGCTGCAATAATCAATAAGTGTAAAGTAGGTCCAGCCTCAAATAAAGAAAAGACAAATTCTAATTCCTAGAAAGTAATCTGAATAGTTCTCTTTCACAATTTTCTAGTACAGTAATTCAGTCATGCTCCAGATACTTGATTCGCCAAAATAATTCTAAGCATCAAATTGTATTATACCTACTCAGCTTCCCTGTTCCCCCAATTACTGCTCCACCCTTCATTCTATCTGCTCCTTCTGTTAAATTTTTTTTCCTGATGAAGTAGAAGAAAACTAAGTGTTGGCACTGATTTTGGAAAGCAACTAACCAGAATGTTTCACTCAGGCATCTCCATTGGGTCAACACTGTACTGGGATCCTCTAAAACAGATAATAGCCTAGGAACAAGGGGTCCTTGGAAGCAGGTAAGTGGTGACGAGGGGAATTCAGAGGTATGCTGCAGAGAGGCTCATGCTTAAGGATCGGGTTTTCTCAAAATATCTGACTCTGCTTATTGCCTAAGTACTCAGAAAAGAGCCAGCTGGCCATGGAGGTTAATGGAGCTCTAGTTACTGGAGTGACACACCATGGTGACTGGTGACACTCCTGGGACTGCTTACCCCCACAGGGTCCAGGCAATCTCTGGCCATGCCCTCCAAGCCATAAAAGCATGAAGTGCACTTTTAGATGCAGAGAGACAGAAGAGACTCTTTCTCCGACCATATTCCTCTCTAATCCTCACAAGAGAATATGAAATGTGAGATTCTTGTGGAAATTAGAACCAAATGCAGCTAGATGAGCTGCTGTTGTCATTTACCAAGGTCCTTGCTGTCCTTGCCTGGTAAAAACATTGAAATAGCACTTTATACCTGTTAGATAGGCAAAACATAGCGAACTGATAGTGTCGAGTAAAGGCAAAGATATAGAGGGTTGAGGATCCTCATGTACTGCTAGAGAAAGTGTGAAATGGTATGACCGTTCTAGAGCACAACCTGGAAACACTTATCAAGTCACACACATGTTCCTTGGGGACCACCAGTTTCACACATGCACACACGTAAGTGATACACTCATGCACTTACACACCAAAAAGACTCTCACACATGTCATTCAAAGTAACCATATGAGAATGTTTATCTTCTTGAAAATTGGGAGACAGGAAACTGATGGCAATTTAAGTTCACATCACTAGTAGGGAAAATATGAGCGATGCACTCATTGATTTAAGCACTAGATTAGGGGTACACATAGTAGCATAATGATATACACCTAGTACTACAGGGAAAATAAAAACAATAAGAAACAAATAATGCAATGCCATACGCATCACTTAAAAATACATGTATATAAAACCAAAACATACATTTATAAACAAAGATTGCAAATGAAAGGACCCACATTAAATATGACAAAGGGTAACCAAGAGGGGACAGGAAAAGAATAAAAGTGGTAAATGGGGTAAAAGAACAGAAGGAGTGAAGAAAATAAGAGAAGGAATATCCTTATATACAATTCTGATATTTTAACATGAACTATAAAATATGTTTGGTGGAATCTTTTGTATCCAAGCCCAATCAATATTTCATCCATATAGGGGTGGGGATTTAGCTCAGTGGCACTGCACCTGCCTCTCAAGTACAAGGTCCTGAGTTCGATCCTTGGTACCAAAAAACAAAAAAGTCATCCATATAGTTTGACTCACATGTGGCTTTTCTCACTTCTTGCTTTCCTCTGTATCAACCTTTTACAGTAGGACATAAAGTCATATGCTCATTACAGATATTAGAAAAGAGAAGCATTGAGTCTTATGTCCTTAATTTGTTACATATTCATACTGATACAGTGGTCCCTACACACAATGTGATATACAGAGCCAAGCCCAAAATTTTTGTACAGACTTTCTAAAAAAGAGCTGGAAAAGATGTTAAATGACAATCAAACCCTCAGGAATAACTGAAACCCATCAAAATTACAAGTGCCACAGGAAGAATGCATACTACTTAATGCTAGCAATATTTTCCACTACATACTTGAACTATACAGCTTCATACACTGTCTGGTGTAATTTGCTAATACTTCAAGGGATATTTTTCAGGTCACTGGAAATGTTTTGCTTACCTGTCTCATTGTGTCCAGCTCAACAAAAATTTAAACAATGAATAGAATCTAATTCATCCTAAAATATTGATCATCATACTCTACTATAGACAAAGTTATGGTCAGTAGCTAAAAAGACCAGCTACTTCCTTCTGCATATGTATTCTATTGGTCATGTGAAAATTGGATTCATAACAGATCTTTATGAATATTCATTGACAACTCATTAAATTTGTGAGTTGATACAGTAGTAAGAAACCAAATTATTTCTCTAAAATGATTCTTGATTTGCTACAGTTCTCACCCAGAATGTACACATTAATTAGACTGTGACTTAAGACTGAGATCAGTACTTTCTATTTGCTAAATCCTTTGACCTAACATTGAGTTAACTTCACAGCATCCTCGCAGTATTGATTTCTCTGCAACTACTGTTTCCCACCATGGCAGGGAAGGTAGCATATAAAAGCTTTCAGACGCTAAAGGCAACCATAGTAGTGCTGCATGCTTGTAATCTCAGCACTCAGGAGACTGAGGCAGGAGGATCACTGAGTGTTTGAGGCCAACCTCGGTTACATAGTGAATTCAAGGCCAGCCTGAACCAGATAGCAAGACCTGCCTCCAAAAAAAAAAAAAAGCCCTTAGACTCTAATAATAAGAGTACTTTTGAAATGCCTACATACCATGTTGGTCCACACTTCCATGTTTTTGCCATGTTACCCAGCAGCCAGTAGGATCTGAAGAACTGGTTGAGTTTTGCTCATCTTTCAAGACTGAACTCCAGTATCATTTACCCGGGGAAACTCCTTGAGCCCTCACTGCACACTGAAGATATAGTCTGTGTGTGTCTCTTGTTCACACTAGTCAGAACTACAATAAATCAGACACAAAAGCTTAAATATCTCATGGTTTTTCTTATATGAGAAACCCAAAGCATAATAAATTAAAGAGCAAAATGAAAGATAATAGGAAACAAGGAGATGCATCTTTTGCAGAAGGGAAGGAGACCAAGTGATGGAGAGAAAGGGAAGGGAGGGAAGGAGATGCCAAAAAAACTAAGACTTGTTATGTACACGTACCAACTCCCCATGATGAATGTAATCAATTTGTACTGCAAACGGGTACTAATAAAAAATAAGATAAAATTGTATTCTTTGGGGGGAAAAAACAATGCAGTAACTAGGTATTTTTGTACATTTCCCAAATCATCTACCCAATTCTTGATTCACAATGAAGTCTCCATAATTGAACAAAGCAGATAAAAGAGAACTGAGAAAGCCAAGATCAGGGATCCAGCTGTTTTCAGTTCTATTAATCAAGACTTCACAAGGCAGAGTAGTACCATAGGTTCAAATAGGTAAAAGGCCATAGCTCAGTTAGGTCAGTGCAGGGTAGAAGGGTAACATGGTGTCTCATTTTAGAATCTGGAAAATGGTTCATGAATATAGGTTTTAAGGGAGAGGAAACATTTGTTTTTAAGTAATGAGCCTGTGCAGCAAAGTGTCAGTGAGGACCCTTAGGCAGGGTCCTGGGTAATAAAGGATCCCAATAGCAGGAACTCAGAACTGGTTACAAAGCTAATAACTCTGAGCCAGGGTTCTCTGAACTTCAGGCCATGCACAGAGGCTAGTCTTGAAATATGGACTGACTCAAACTGTCTAAATAAGTTATTGACTGGACAGCAAAGAGACCAAGAACAAACCAGTTTTCAAATAACTTCATGTAGCTCAACGTGAATTCAATGAGACAAGGCTACATCTTAGTATCTCTATCCAAAATCCTAAGATTGAAGCTTTTATAGAAATACAGTCTAAGCAACAGTATATTCTTGTAAAATCTCCCAGTTTTGCTTCAATTCATAGTCTCATGTATGAAAGTTATGTCATAATTCCAAAACAACTGTATTCAAGGTCTACAAAGTATTTTAAGGACTTTCTCTACAAAAACAATAAGTATGTGAAGTAATGCATATGTCAATTGGCTGGATTAACCATTCCTCCATGCATACATATTTCAAAGCAACATGTGATACACAATAAGTATATAAATTTTCTGTCATTTAAAAATACATAAATAAAAAGACATCCAGAGCAAAAATGTTAACACATTCAAAAATAGTAGTCACCCATTGGTATCATGGGGGATTGGTTTCCTTATATTAAATGGCATAGCATTTGCATATAACCTGCACACAAATACTATCCTGTATTTCAGCAATCTCTAGGTTACTGATAATGCCTAATACATTGTGTACAGTAGGTAAATAGTTGTTAGATTGAGTTGTTTAGGGACTATAACAAGAAAAAATGTATGTGTTCAGGTTAGAAGTAGCTTTTGTTATTTAGCAAAATAAAAGCAGTTTGTTTTGTTTCTCGGGATATTTTGGTCCAAAGTTGGTTAAATCAACAGACATGGAACTTGGGGAAGCACAAAGCCATCTACATATATATTAAAGTCTATTTGTGTTCCTAGCAAATATTTTAATTCACATATGAGGAAACTGCTTATCCATCTAAAATACCGACAAACTTTGTAAATGTACCTTTACTTTTTGTGTTAAGAAGATATTCCTCAGGGCCAGGGATTTAGCTCAGTGGCACTGAGCCTGCCTTGAAAGTGCAAGTTCCTGAGTTCGATCCCTGGTACCAGAAAAAAAAAGAAGACATGCCTTGAAATCTTTACATTTAAATCTGCAGGTTAATTTATCAGAAAACCCAAAGTGAATTAGCAGCTTCTGAGGATGCTGTCCAGTAGCTTGCAAAATCTTTTGTTTTGCCAATTCAGGTTCTTCCACTGTCACCTCAGTTCAAAATTTTGCCGTGGGTCAATCTTTTCTTCCAAGCCCACCACAAGGGAGTCTCTCGACAGCTGTCAGGTGGTAGCTTTCCTGGGACTTCCAGGAGTCAGGATCTTTCCCAAAAAATATTTTGGGGAAATTACCTCTTTATCAGTGCCTCAGGTGGCAGTGATCACAGCAAGTGATTTAGAAATTTTCCAGAATGGGATTTTTAAAAAGAAGTTTCCAGAAGCCATCACCAGACCTCCTTCTCCAACAAAAGATTGAGTGTGTGTTTCATTCACTGTGTTCACAAAGAATGTTTAACACCCTTCTGAGCAGCCTGCTAGAACTCCAGAACTTCTTGAAGAACAAAGATTACTGAGAGGGGTGATTGAAAAAGAACTTAAAATGTTAGAACATTTACTGGGCTATCAGACATTTGAGAAGTGGGGCAGGATTTAGGACAGGAAATCAGTCAAGTGTGCAGTTTCTTCCTCACTCTTACTTAACTGAATAAATGAGGAAAACCAGAGAAAGGGTTTTAAATTACCTAACACACAGTAGCAGAAATGATTTCTTTCAAGGCTTTCTCTTAGGAGCAAGAATGCTTTCTCCACTCTCACTTGGATTTCAGATTCTTGTTTTGACATTGTATACATACAATGCATATTTTATGAGGAGGAAATATTTGTTCCTAATTCCAGAATTTTATTTCAATTAAAAGTTGGTCTTAATGCCTAGATCAAACCACTGAATAGAAAATTAATATGAATAGAAAAACTGAGTAAATTTCAATAAAGTTTAGAGTTTGGTTAATAGTAATGTGCAAATATTGGTTTCTTAGTTTCCCAAAATGTACCAAAGTAATATTAGATATCACCTAGGAATACTGGGTGAAGGATACACAGTAACCCTATGTACTATCTTTGCAACTTTTTTTGTAAATCCAAAACTATCCAAAAGCAAAATGCTCATTTAAAAAAAACTTGATGATGTTCTTGTCCATATATGTAGTGTACTATGATATAGCAAATTTACCATTCAACCCAAAACTTATTTCACCTATGTAGCTTTTGAAATGCACATTATAATGCATTAAACCACCTCATAGTTAACAATTCTAACTTGGGTTAGAAGAAGTAGTATTTATAACAGCATCTGGAGAATCTATGACCTCACTCTAAGTCAAGTCATAGACATAAGAGAATTGATGAGTCTGAGTGTAAACATACCAAGATATGAATTCTTATGGCTCTTGAAAAGATGGCAAATTCAATTAGTAAAGATTGTGAAGTTCACATTTTGGTAAGAAAATAATTATTTCAAAAACAATTGAAACTTCTCACTTTGACTAGTTAAAAAGAACAGATTATTAATTAATTTCAATTCAATAAAATTTTATTGACAGTGGGTGAGCTGGTACTCTGATTTGAGGGAGGGTACTGAACGAACAGAAAGATGATACTGAAAATTTGTTGATTCATAAAATCTACATGTTTTTCCCACCAGTACATTTGTGTCTTGGGCCAGTGAAATGATATATTTGGGAAGTAAAAAATTAAATACTTACATTTTAAAAATCAGTACAGAAAAGGAAAATCAGAATCTATTTTATGAATTCACCTTTCAAATACTCCCAAAGTCCTAGAAAAAAACTGTGCTAAGATCTAATTGAGTGAAGACTGATGGTAGAACAAAATACAATGATGGGCATCAGCAGATGCCAGCGATAGCAATGTCCACCACACTGCCGCCTGAAAGGCCATCACTATGCACCCTCCTGTGTGTAATGGGCCAATCTGCAATCAACCTAGAGCAGCGACAGTGAACCTTTCAGAGCTTTCCACGCTACATACAGCCCACTGCGGCACGCATGCCACAGGTTTGCCACCACTGTCCTAGACTACTGTGTCTAGTGCGTCCTTGACACCACTGTCCTGGCAATTAATCTTGTTCCTATTGCTTAAAGACATCCAGGAAGGACATGCAAATGAACTCTCTCAACTATACATTGGTTAGCAAATCTCACTGCTGATGTTTTCCCTTACCTTAACTTCCAAATTATTGTGTAATTTCATAAGAAAGGAAGAGAGATATGAATATGTTAGCACTTCTAGCAATTCTTCTCTGTTGGTGTAGAGGAACTCAATCCCTCAGAGACTGATGTTCTCCAGATTAATAAATAAAATAAAGTTTCTGAGACTGTGACCTCGGATGGTGACAAACCATCCTCCCCAGATGACTTCCATGCTGACCCCCAACACACCCCAAATGAAACAGCCCCCTATGAAGCTTATCCTGAAGCAGTCAATTTACTCTTTCTAATAATATCAGAATGCTCCCTGAGGACTCAAGATACATATTCATAAAATATACAGAAACATTCTCAGTAAGATTGGATTTGGTTACTTTTATCGAGATTTGAATTAGAATAAAATACATTGTGAAAATGAAATCTCTTTGTGATACCTAATATGCCATAAACGTTACACTGATAAAAGCCCATAGTGCTGCAAAGCAGGTAGCTCGTTAGGTAAATACTGACCCATAAGCTACTTTTCCATACACTTTAAAAAATCTTCACATAAGCTTATTTCAGTGTCTTTAAAAGTTTTTTTTTTCATATTAAGGAAGTTGAGAAATTTACTTAGACACTAAAATTAACAAATTATCTTGGATTCACAGTTCTATTAATTGCTCTTCCATGTGTTTCTTGGCAGGCTCAGAACATTTTGTAAAATTTAGTTTTAATTAAACTTGACAAAATATTTTAGGCCACTGGTAATGTCACTTATACCATTTTCCAGGCCAGTCTCAAATTGAAAACATGTTTCATACTTTACACATAATTTTGTCACAATTTCTCCTCAGTGAACTCACAGAAATTGAAATGATTTTTTTTAAATAAGGTTATTTAAGACTGAAATGTCTTAAATGTGGCCAAAATGTCCATCTCTTTATCAGCAAACTATATAATGTCTTAGAAATTACCAAATAAACTTCAGTGTCTAAGCTGGCCAATTTTTTCTTTTTTTACCTGTAGAAAAAAGAGTTTAAAATTCACCATAAAATGTAGAGTCAATAAAAAGCAGAATAGAAAAATGATTTTTGTGCCCTAAATTCTATCTTAGTGTTAACCCCATAAGATCCTTTTACTTTAAAAATGAAGTTTTTTCAATGTAGTGAAACTTCTAGATAATGGAAACAAGCGATGGCGAGCCTTTTAGAGCTTTCAGTGATAACAAGCACCTGGCTGTGGCACGTGTGCCACAGGTTCGCCTCCACTGCTAAGCCATTTACGTCTTGAACTACCAAAAGAACAAATGTGATAAATAAAAATAAAGTTAAAATTAATATAGAAAAAACCCTTCAGATTTTGTTTTATAAATTTATCTTTTAAATCTTTACTCACATGTACTCAAATCCTATCTAAAGTCAGGGGAAAATAGAATAAGATCTAATAGAGTAACAACTAGGGGAAGAACAATAAAATAGAGGTAATGGAGATAAAAAGAAAGAGAAACTTTGGAAATATTTTGCCCCTTGACAAAATCTCAGTATTCTTGTTAGATATATGATCTTTACTCCACCACTTCGTAACAGTTTCTCCTACTCATTCCTCAGTTTTAGTTCTAACTGTGGAAATAATAGAGAATTTTTTTCCGAAAAGCAAGTATCGAATTTATGTTGTTCTTCAGAGTGGGTAGCAGTGTGGGGCAGACTGAATGAGGCAGGACCTGGAGCTCCACACCTCCACAGACTGGAGTAGGAATCCAGGCATGCATGGGTATGCATGGCTGTGCACGGGTGTAGCGAGGAAAGGACATCAGCTCACACGATAGTGGAGGGTGGTGGCCTGCTTCAGAAAACTCAGAAGAGCCAAGCCAGAAAGCAAGGAGTTAGCCAGCACTGGAGAAAACTGCAGGGGGAACAGTCCAACTTCTTAAAAAGAAAATGAAAGGAAGAATGCATTTATGGTGCATTACAGTCAAGTGAATACAGGGCTGACATTTGAGTGGCCTGGTAGCCCAGGAGGCTGGATGGGATTCAGCAGGGGAATTAGCAAGAACAGAACTGGGCCTGCATCTGGGAAGCCCTGGTATCCTGGGCAAGTTATCAGACTGGAGAAACAGAAATATAGGTGAAAGAACTCATTTCAAAGTTGCTATTTAATGGGTATGAAGATTCAGTTACGCAAAATGATTAAGTTCTAGAGGTCTGCTCTGTGCCTACAGTTAACAACGCTATATTGCACACTTTAAAAATGTGTTGAGAAGCTAGATCATACCTTAGATGGAGTTTTCACAACTAGAATAATAGGCCTAGGCTATGAGGCAGAGGGGTCTTGGTTCCTGAGTAAGATAAGGAAGAAATCCAGAGCACAGGAACATTGTCAATCAAAGTCAAATTACATTATTGGTCTGGTAAAGTCTTTGTAGTTGTATCTCTATACTCTTTTTTCTTCCTTTTTAATGTCATTCACTTCCCTTCAGTTTCTTTGTCAAAATAACTCCAGTATTATTCATACTCATACTCCTACTTTTCATGTGAATCTCTCCGATATCTTCCACATAGAAGTTTGTCTCTGTTTGCAGACGGAATGACCCCAGCTCTTTGTAAGGCCCACCTGGCTTGCATTTCAGGCTTCTTTGATGGTGAGAATGGCAGCTGCTACCTCCTTGTGGACTACAGGAAGCCTGAAAAAGTCCTACCTCTTTGCCTCTCCATCTTCCTTTCCACTGAAGTCCTTTCCATCATTTAGCAAGACTCACTCCTTGCTCTTTTGTTTTCAAGCTCCTTACTTTCTGCTATCCTTGATACACCAGTTTAAATTTCACTCCTAGCTGTTCTTTTCTGCCTGTGCATCACATTGTTGCCTTTGTGATAGCTAAAATTCCTTTACCATCATCACACAATTTTACAATGCTTCATTTACTTGCCTGTTCACCTACAGACTTCAAGATTACAAATTTTAAGAGAAAAAGTAGCCAAGTTCATTCATTGTTCAATGGCAGACTCAGCATCTGGGTTAGTGCTTACCATTTACAAATAATCATTCAATAAGTATTTTTGAAGGAAAGAATGTATATGTGAGCCAGAGATGCAAGCTTTATTCTCTCCTTTCTCCTGTGAATTTAGGTCTATTCTTCATTCCATCTTCACTTCCACTCCCTCAAAGCAAAGCAGGGAAACTGACAAGCACTCTGCTTTATACTGCAAATAATCTACGGATCAAAGTCTGGTGAGCTCCCCATTTCTCTACCAGCCTAGCCATCGTCCTAAAGTAAGCCAGATCATCTCTTTCCTGAACTATTGCAGTAGTAATCCAAGGTCTGCTTTTCAAAAATTTTTAACTTGTATTAGCTCATGTTTGCAGTACATAATGATTACATTAATTGTGGGGAGTTGGTATGTGTATATCATACATCTTAATTCTTTTTTATGTTTCCTTCCCCTCCCCTCCCTCCACCTCTTGGTCCTCATACCATTCTCAAAATATCTATCAAAATGTGGTGTTTATACACAATAGAGTACTACCGTACTATAAAAAGGATAAATTTGGTTTATTTATAGGAAATGGATGCAGCTAAGACTATAATGTTAAATACACTTGTGTGAAATAAATCAGATGCGCAAGCTTTAATATCACACGGTTTCTCCTGAGAAACTCAAAATATAAATCAATTAAAAAGCAAAATAAAAGATAGATAATAGGAAATAGGGAGAGAGATCTTTTGCCTACATCACTTTTGCCCTTGAAAGAGAATCCCCGGAGGTGCCCTGCCTCTTTCACCATGTGAGGACACAGCAAGAAGGAGCCAGCTATAGCACGAAGAATAAGAGCACTTCAGACACTCAGCCGGAGGGCACCTTGATCTTGGACTTTCAGTTTCCAGAACTACAAGAAATAAACTTCTGTTATTTCACAGTCATCTAGTTCATGGTATTTTTTATTATGGTGGCCCAAAACACAGGAGTAATAGCAACCTACATAACCTGGTAAGATTCCCTTGATTCTACATGACAAGTTTAAGAGAGGTGATTGGATGACAAAGGCACAAACCCCATCAATGGGTTAACAAGTGGATAAGTTCACAGCTGAATGGGGTATTAGGAAGTGGGGCCCAGTCAGAGGAAGTGGACCACAAGGGCATGACCCTGGGACTATATCTCATCCCTAGTCCCTTCCTCTCTGGCTCTTCCCCTGATGTCTGGTTCCTAGATCCCAAGAGTTGAGCAGTTTTCCTCCACTGTGCCCTTTTCACATACTGTTTCTGCGTTGGAGCCACCCAATGATGGATGGAAACCATGAGTCAAAATGTACCTCTCCTCTTGTTAGGTATTTTGCTTCAGCAGTGGAAAAGCTGACTAATGTCAATTTTTAGTGGTCAGTGTGTAATATCTGATTGATTCCTATGCATATGCTCATGCCATGTCTGAATGGTCATAGATTATTTGTAGAAGAGCAATTCATCTATGTACTTTAATTTTATATTGGCCATAAAACCTTACTAAATATTTCCCTTATTGTTTTTATAGAGGTGTCATTAATATTCATAAATACACTTTTTCTGTCATTATTCCATTTAAGAATAGCCAGAAGGAATTAGTTCATTATGAAAAATATAATAAAATAATTAACAAATAAGATGAATGAGAAACTAGAAAGGGCGTAGAAATTTTTAAGTGTATGTTAAACTTACCAGACACACTTAGACTTTAAGTTAGGAAAAAGTAATATCATTAAATAATGAACCCAGAAAAATAATGTTCTGGGTTTTACTACAACATTTGCAACACTGCACTGTAAAGCCCTCCAAGAAAATGTTTTAAAGTTGATTTGGTTAAGTAACCTGTCACTGAAATGGAAATAGCAAGTAATGAAAAATGTCAACACCCTGAACTGAGAGAAGATATTTAATGGGATGGCAAAGAAGCCAGGGATAAGCCTGGTTTTATGTAGCATCTTAATTAATTGTTTGGAAGGAGGAGTAAACAGAGATTATATTCTGAGATGGCACTAACTTTGATGATGTTACAAAAATGATTAATGGGGAAAATAAAATGCACCAGGGCTTGGAACATTTAGGAATGTTAGGAAGTGAAAGCAAAACATAGATGCAAACTGAACAAGTTTTGAAAATATTTGAGTTGTATTTTGAAAGCAATAATTCTAGGAGTCATTAAAATCTATAGAGGTTAACATGCTGCTCTGAATATAATGAATGTGACCTGTATCGGGCTCAGCAGCTTTTTTTTAATCTATTAAAAAATAAAATGGTCAAAATTACTCTTTGGAAAACATTGATTTTATTATACAAACTTTAGTATACTTCAAAGTATTTAAAATGATATTGCCAGGGATTTAGCTCGGTGGTTCCACTGCCTGCCTCGCAAGCCCAAGGACCCAAGTTCAATCCCTGGTACCAAAAAAATAAAAAGTAAAAAATAAATAAAATGATATGGGTTTATTAATGTGGAACTGGGCATGGATTATAGGCACCATGTTGGGTAGAACAAATACTGAAAGTATTGCATTTGAAGTAATCTTATTCCATTTGCCTAAACACCATGAATTTTAAATAAAGAAAGACCTTTGGCTAAAATTCTTCTATCACTGGTATTATCAAGAAGAAAAGCCTTCCAGTTCCAGGAAGAGGGCCAAAAAAATGGAATTTTTAAAATTCTCCTACTGTGATATTCCTAAATTATAAAAATATTTAACAATGTGTGCTTGAGAACTCTACAAAAGTCAAAGAAAGCCCTGCTGCTTGAACTGAAGAGGGAACTTGGAATAAAAGTGAGAAACAAGGCTGTCTCTAAACTTGTTGGTGGCAGGGCAGAATAGAACAGCAGGTACCAGGCCCATAGGAACAGGAATTCTTTCTTGGCATCAGCTGAAACAGAGTTAGAATTAGAGCTCCCAAATAAAATGAGGACCTTTTCCAGTCTGTCGTGGCAGGGAATGTGGGGGATAGAGGAAAGTTTGCCACTAGCACAGGAGACCTGGAGTCTTCTTGTCTTCACCAGGGCTTTTAGGGAAAGGGGACGAATTCTCAATCAGTGTCATGCATCGAGGATCACATGATTTAGGAACCAAATTTATGCACCTACAGTCTTAAAACTCTGAGTTGAAAAATTAATATTTTTTGTAAAGTCCCATTCCATCAATACCTTTGGAACACCCAAAGAAGGAAAATTAAAATTTTCTCTGGAAGGGATAGTTACTCATGCCACATGATTTTTACATCTCTCTAAATAAGAATTCAAGAACAAAACTAAAGACATTTTCAGAATAAGATAGACTTGCAAGCATAGACTGCTCTATTAATAGCTACTGAAGGCTGGACTTCAGGGGGAAAATAGTATCATGTAAGAGAAAAGTTAGCCAAAAAAAGAGAAAATACATGTGCAAAATTAAAGCAGTATTTTGCAAGAAATGATAATAGTGATAGCAAACTTAACCTATGCAAAATCAGGAGAGAACTAAAATAAAGATACCACACAGAAATTGGACTAAACTCAATCTTACCTAAAAACTTCTCATATTGTCTTGAAAATAAAAATGTCAAAAAATTGAATTTTATGTTTATCAATTTATACACACCCAAAAGGTAGGCACAGAGAGACATTTCTCCATATTATATGGTAAAGTTACTGTTTGTGCTCCTGGGTTTGTTAGATATAGAGATTTTATTTATTTTATAGCTTGTGCATATTTTTATTACTCAGGTCATCTATATGCTGGTATTGACTTATTTTTCTTTCCTGGTCTATTCCAAGAATGGTTAAAATCTCAAGCTATGTATCTGAGCTGTTTTTTCAGCTGTCACTTTACATGTGTCGAGGCTCTGTTACTAGGTTAAGTAGACATCCTTCAGGGTTTTATCTTCATGCATCAGTAACTACTTAACTGTCAATCATGTCTGTCTTTGCTCCAATGTTATCTTTGTCTTGAAGTCCATTTCTCCAGATATTAATATCGTTACTGTTTGTAGTTCTATATGTTTAGTATATTTTTCTAGTCTTTTATTTTCAATTTTTATGCTTATAATAATGTCACTAGCAGAAAAAGATCTGTCTCCTTATTTCCTATTATCTATTATTTTGCTCTTTATATTTTGGATTTCTCATATGAGAAAAACTATGTGCAACATTTAACCTTGTGTGTCTCATTTATTTCATTTAGTATTATGGATTCAAAGTACACTCATTTTCCTATAAATGACCTAAATATATTCTTTTTTATGACTGAATAATACTTCGTTATGTATGTATACCACATTTTCTTGATCTATTCATCTGTTAGAGGGCAAATAGGCCACTTCCAAGATTTAGCTATTATGAGTTGTTCTGCTATAAACATGAGTATGTATCTATAACTATAATAAGTAGTGTTTAACTCATTCAGGAAGATACCCATAAGAGGTATAGCTGGGTCAAATGGAATTTCTATTTTTAGTTTTTTGAATATTCTTCATACTGATTTCTATAATGGTTATATTAGTTTACATTCCCATCAACAATATAGAAGTGTTCCTTTTTCCCTATAACATTGCCAGGATATGTTGTTTTTAGAGTTCACAATGATAGCCATTCTTTCTGGAATAAAATGGAATCTCCATATTGTTTTGATTTGCATTTCTCTAATGGCCAAAGATGCTGAACACTTTTTCATGTACCTATTTACCATTTGTACTTCTTCTTTTGATAAATGTCTATTCATTTTAATTTCCCATTTTATTGGGTATTTTATTTGGAGGGTTCTAATTCTTTTAAGTTTTTTATGTACTTTAGATATATACTCCTCTGTCCAAGGAGTAGCTAGCAAAAAATTTTTCCTAGTCTGTATTGTCTCCTCACTCTGTTGCTTATTTTCTTTACTGTGCAGATTTGTAGTTTTATATAATCACATTTGTTGATTCTTGAGGTTGTTTCTTGGGCAAATGGGGTTCTATTTACGAAGTCTTGCCTATATCTATGTCTTCCAGAGTTTTATATATTTTATCTTTCTGAAGATTTAGTGTTTCTGTTGTTGTATCTAAGTCTTTGATTCATTTTGATTTGATTTAGTACAGGGTGAGAAATACCAGTTTATATTCACTTGTCTACATGTAGAGAGCAAGTTTTTCCAGCACCATTTGTTAAAGAGGCTATCTTTTCTCCAGTATATGTTTTTGACCCCTTTGTAGAGGGTCAGATGGCAAAATGTGCTTAGGTTGTTTCTACATCCTCAGTTCTGTTCCATTGACAAAAATGTGCCAATACCATGCTGTTTCTATCATTATAAAATTGTTATCATTATCATTATAGCTTGGGAATGTAATTCGAAGTCCAGGATTGTGATGCCTCCTGCTTTGGTCCTCTGTTCAAGCTTTCTTTGGCTCTTCTGAATTTTTTCTGGTTGTACATAAATCTTACGATTTTTTTTCTAGTTCTGTGAGGAATGCTGTTGGAATTTTGATTGTGATTTCACTAAATTTATATATCATTTTCTATAATATAGTCATTTGACAATATAGTTCTTCCTTCCAGGAAAAGAGGATGGCATTCCATCTTCCGATGCCCTCTTTTAATCTTTTTTTGTTTTCAGAGCAGTTTAGTTGTCACTATAGTTTTCATTATAGAGATCTTTCCCTTCCTTGGTTAAGTCCTTGGCATTTAACATTTTGAAGCTGTCATGCATGGGATGGTTTTCCTGATTTCTTTTTCAGTGAGTTCAATTGTTGGTATAAAGGAACACTATCTATATTTGTGTATTAATTTTGTATCCTGCTACTTTGAGGAATTTGTTTTTTAGTTCTAAGATTCTGTGATGGATTTCATTGCCTTTTTATGTAAAAGATCTTCCTATCTACGAATAAAGATAGTTTGACTTATTTTTTACCTAAATGTATCTTTCTTAGTTCTTTTCCTTTCCTGATTACTCTGGCTAAAGTTTTGCATACTAATTTGAACAGGAGTGGTGAGAGGGGACATCCTTGTCTGTTTCTGATTTTAGAGGAAATACTTTTAGCTTTTTTCCATTTAGTATGATGTTGCCAGTTGCCAGTCAGTTTTTCATAAATGGCTTTCATCATTCTGAGAGAAGATCCTTCTATATTTTCATCATGGTTTTTATCATGAGTGGATGTTTGTTACCTTTTTCTTTTGAATTATTCCCTTTACCACTATACAGTGGCAATTTTTATCTCTTCTGATTAGTTTTGGCTTGAAGTCTGCTGTGTCTGTAAAGAACATAGCTACTCCTGTTTGCTTTGGGGCTCTGGGTGCACAGAATATCATTTTCCATCCTTACACTTTCAGTCTATGTCCTTTCTTGGGGATGAGATGTATCTGCTGAAACATATATGGTTGCACTTTGGATTTTATCTAATATCCCAGACTGTGTCTTTTGATTGGGGAATTAAGATCATTGACACTAAGAGTTAATAAGGCATTTACTGTGACTGCATTACTCTTTCAGTGGTAATTCCTTTACTTTATCCCTTTTGTTTAACTACTGTTTCAGTTAGATGAATAATTTCCTTTAGGCTCTTTGATGTTGATGGCCTCCTTGTCATTGTCCAGGGTTCCCTTAGGTGTTTTCTGCAAAGGTGATGTAGTGGTTGTGTATTTAGGGTTTGTCACAGAAAGTATTTATTTCCCCATTCATTTTGATGGACAGCTTGGGAGGACACATTGGCAAACATTTTTTCTTTTTCTTTAGTGCAAAACTTCACTCCAAGGTCTCCAAGGCCTCTTCACTCCAGGGCCTTTAAGGTCTGTGTTGAGAAATCCATTGTTGTTCTGATAGATTTGCCTCTATGTTATCTGGATTTTTTTCCCTAATAGTTTTTAGTATTCTCTCTTTTTGTTGAATTTCTGGAATCTTGATTAGGATGTATTATGTAGAAATTCTTTTCTCGCAGTGATTATTTGGGGTTCTGTATGTGTTTGTATTGAATATTGATTTTTTTCCCATATTTGAACATTTATTTCTGCTATGATTTCTGTAAATAAATTTTTTATACCTTTTGAGTAATTTTGATTTTTCCTTTATTTCTATAAGTCTTTTTTTTTTGTCATCTAGCTTTTAGATCCAGATTCCATGGCATCATCTTTGTCTCTTGGGTGTCAGTGAATACGTGATCTACTCTATCAACCAAACAAAATCAAGCCTAACTGTTACATTGTTTGACAAAATGGGGCATGGGACATGGAGCATGATTATCTTATCATCCTTTTCAGGATGTACATAAATGTTAGGGAAGGAATACTGATTAACAAGGCTTGGGGCTTGGTGACATAAAAGGATTCAAGACATATGTGAAATGACCTCAACTTTGACTAAAGGATACAGTCAAATTTTCTTGCAGATACTCTGAAGGATCCATTAACATCTCATCTTTCCCATGAGGCCATGATCTTGCAGAAGACTTATGAGAAAAACGAAAGGGACCCTGGGAACAGTGAGAAAACACAGGGGTCAGGGCCCTTGCTGGAAAAGGACATGAAAAGACTTTAAAAAAAAAAATGTTTTTCAACCCACTGAATACTCAGCCACATGGGGGCTGCCCTCAGGAGCCAAAGCAAAGAGCCAAAGAGTACAGTGAGAAGTTGAATAATGAAAGCACATGCTCCTGTGAACCTGAGAAGGAATACATCTGTCTCACAGCTGAAGCAAAGCACTTCTTGTGTGTATATGATTCTCATAGTAAGTGTGCTTATAGTGGGCTTTACTTTCATCTAAGACCAGAATCAAATGGCTGTACCTGAGTCAGCATTTCTGGGGGTAAATCCTAGGAATTTGTTCCATAAACAAGCTTCCTTGAGGATGAAGATATGCAGCCAAGTTTTGGAACCACTAATTTGTAATCTTTTGTATCACTGAGTTGGCCCATAGACTTACATAATTGAAAGTCACTAAACCGTGGATATTCCTGGCTCATTCTTACATTTGAAGAAAAGCTCCTTCGGGGGTAGGAGTTCATTTGATTCTGCAAACAAGAGCAGTTTTCCTGAATTGACAGTGAGTAACATCTATCGTATTCAGTTCCAGCTTAGTAATAATGAGTGACTCAGATTGCCCTTCCTATCAGACAACAGCACTGTTAAGTCCCTTCGACCACAGAGCACAGGGTTTAATTGTTAATCAGAAAACCTACATTAAGGTGCTGCATCTTTACTGCAGTTCTGTATTTTGTAGACCACTTTCTGATGCTTTCCTGGAAAACTGAAGAGAACATTGAATTTTTGAAAATGACTCTAACAATGGAAGAGCTGATTTGTAAAATTAGGAATACAATATTTAATGTTGCAGAGCATTCCATCTAGTATTGTAAACATTTCCATACTGTTCCAAAGGTAAGCATTTTATCCCATGAATTCTGCTAGGAAATCATTCTCTGTGATAAAATCACTTTTTCCCCTTCAAATCAAACCATAATCACCTTTCCTCCCCTAACCTACAATTGCTTTTCTTTTCCATCTAGTTTTTTTAGGAGTTAGAAACTCCTTTTTTTATTTTTCAAGGCATCAAGCTTAGATGCACATAGGGTTTCTCTGACCCAGGTATTGTATTAGATATCAGGTACTTTGACATATAGTAAAGGATCCAGCCTTAGCAAAATTAGATGTGGTGAAGGCTATGGCCTATACTTTACAGCTGAGGAAAAGAAGGCTCAGTGAGGTTACAGCACCAGGCTGAACTTATTTTGGCCAGGGTTCCCAGGCCAGGCTTATGACATTAGACCTCTAGCTCTTTCCACAAAACAAGTGGTTTTCAAATGGTGTTCTATGGGACCTTAACATTGCAAGAACATATTTCAGAGAATCTGCAAATGTTAGATACAAATTTCATGTTTAACTGTTATAAATCATACTTTAACACACTAAGGACCACCCTCCATTGACTTGTGAAGCTAGGTGCATGAATTTTTGTGCTCTACTTAAAATTTCTCCTATCAGCTCTGTGCAAACATTTAAGCTTTGTATGAATGTGTCGATAATTAGAAATATTTTTGTGGTACCGCTCTTCTGTTACAGTCAAACATACTAACACTTTCACAAATTCTACAAATAGGACATGTGCCTTATATTCAACTAAATGCCAAACAAAACACAGAAACATCTGCTAGATACATTAACCTATTATAATATGTAGTGTATTGTGAAGTTAGAATTGAATATAGACCAAGTCTTGTGTTAATCATATGATATTAAAAAAAAATAGAGGTTGGGCCATGGATTTAGCTCAGTGGCTCTGTGCCTGCCTTGCAAGCACAAGGCCCTGAGTTTGAGCCCTGGTACTGAAAAAAAAAGAAAGGTGACTTTTTTGCAATCTAAATAGGTTTTATTAAAAGGAATTCATTTCATTGTTAAATATTACTAGTGAATATTTCTAAGAATTTTAATTCACTTTTATAACTAAAGTATCCTTTTCAATTATTTTGAGATTATACATTATAAAGACCATGCAGTTACTTTTCTATATGATTTATCTATTTTTTATTCAATCAAAACAAAACAAATCAATAGGATGGTGACACTGATACTAGGTTACAGCTGTCATCCACAGCTCAGGAATTCAGTTTGTGTGGTCATAAAAAATACTTATTGATTGGTAATAAATGTTATCAAATTCAAGTCCTTTTTTTCCATTAAGTTCATTGGTCATTTTAGGTATCCATTATGATCGCATTCATCATTGGGAATTTGTACCTGTACAACGTATCTTGGTTCTTGTATTTTCCCCATTCCCCTTCCTTCCCCTCCACCCTTCCACCCCTCCATATTTACAAGACTTTTGTTTCCATTATATCCTTCTCTTCTCATATTTCCCCTTCCCTTCTTTCCTCCTCAATTTCAAGTTCTAAAAATACAACTAGAAGAAATATCATTGTTATCTGTTCTGTACTTAGTAAGTCTTCAACTAGAATTTGCTCTAAAAAAAAAGATTCCGCTTCTTTGAAAATTTTAAAACCAGCCTACTATCAAGTTTCCAGATTGACAAGTAAAACAATACTATATTATAAAGGAAAAATGAATACTTATTGAGTGTACTTATAATTTTTGGTTTTAACAAACTGAGGTAAAATACTTTTATTCCTTTTCATTATTCTCCACAACAAAGTCATGAAGTATTATTTTATTATCAAAGGACATTTCAACTATAGCATCCCTCAGAAAAAGAAGTAAGCATTTAATTAACATAAAAGTGAATTTTTAAAATTGGATAACTTTAGCTAATATAGCATTATGTATGTCACTGTAATATTTTCCTAGCCAGATATAAGGAAGCTTCTATAATTGCCTAAAGTGATACATTTGATAACAGAGGAATCAATTCCATTAATGTCCAGGAGATTTTGTAAAAATATCTTCTTCCCATAATAAAATGCTATTGGAAACTATGTTTTCTATTTGAGGAACAACACAAAATCAACTCCTCTATTTCAGAGCTCAATCATTCCAAGTAAGCCTCAGTTTCTGTATCAGTCAAATATACATGATAGTTTCTCTACGAGCAAGCTCTCTAACTTGTACTAAATCCCACTCCTCCCATACAGCAAGAACGTCACTGGTACCATTCTCCATATTTTGTTCTGTGCCATTGATTGTTGATCTGTACTGTATCTTTATCACCATCCTGTAAATATTCTTTCTATTTGTACTATTTAAAACAAACCTTATTGAACATCTGCCTTGTATTCTAGCTACCTCTTCACAAATTTTTTTTTGCTTAAAATCTTTTATGGGTACATTTTAGGTATACAATACGTTTACATTTATCATTGGGTGCTTGTACCTGTACATGATGTATCTTGGTTCTTATTTTTCCCCATTTCCTGTGAGCCCTTCACCCCTCCACCCTACTCTTCACAAATTTTATTCATAACAAAACCCCTGTGAGTGCTGTCTGTATACTTGCTGGCTCCAATTTTTCTCCTCCTCCTCTTTCTCTTAAACCCAGTCCATTGAGCATTGCAAAGCTATTACTTTTATCAAAGTTACCCACCATCTCTACATTTCAACATCCAGTGGCCAATTCTCAGCCCTTATCTACTAGATTTAGCAGCAGTGTTTGTCACTGTAATCCATCTCTCCTTTCTACACTTGGTTTCTTGGATATTACAATTCCCTGAATTTCCTCTGTCTCAAAGCTTGGTCTTTCCTGCTCTCCATTGCTAGTTCTTTCTGTCTTCCTTTGCTATGTTGGAATACCACAGCGATTTCCACCTCTTCCTTTTCTATAATCACTCCACTCAGTCATAATTTGAAATATTATTGTTCCCAACATCCTAACCCCAGCCTGAATTTCACATGAACACCAGACTTAGGAAACTAATTATCTAAAATCTCCACTTGTCTGTTCAATAAACCTCTCAGCTTATCCACAACCAAACCTACACCATCTACATTTTTCCCATTTGCATTGATGGCAGCTCCATTTTTTTCAGTTGCTTGCACTAATAATCTTAGCATTATCCTTGTTTCTCTCTCGTTCTACATCTAATTCTCAGGAAAAGTACCAACCCTTCTTACCATTTCTCATACTGTCTCCCCAGCCCCAATATCTGCAATTCTTTTCTAAATCATTGCAGCAGACCTGACAGCTCTCCCCTCAATGCCACCCTTCCTCTCCCCCAGAATAGTCCCAGGGAAAGAGCCAGAAAGATCACATTTAAAGGTGTTATGTCCAGTGGGTCTGAGGTCTAGGGGTCCCACAGACTCAGCCTTGCTGGGCCTGTCTCTCTCTTCCACATGAAAAGAGGAGGAAGCACAGTCAGAAAAGACCAATGAAAAATGAAAGTACTTTGATTGTAAATACTGCAGGAAGTGGTATAAAGCCACCCCAAGCAAGGAGAGGGGGTGCTCAGAGCTGAGACACCTCGACGCTGGAGCAGTGGTCCTGTTTTATGGGGTAGGGGTCCTTCTCCCCGCTCTTGAGTGTCGAGACTTGATTGGTTACTAAACTTGTTGCCAGAAGCCAGAGTAAGTGGGCTGACAGGAAAATTTGGAAGCAAAACTTTTTTTTAAGAAGTAACCGACTTAAAGAGGGGCTTAGGGGAACAGTGTGGCTACATTGAAGGGGGTGTCAAAACCACAGGCTGCCAGCTCAGTGTAGCTACCCAGAGGCAGGTGTCAGAGCCACAGACTGTCAGCTCTGCTGCTTGCTGCTGGCTAAAATGCAGAGACCTCTTAAAGGGGTGCAGTCCCTAATCTAATCCCACCCAAGAATCCCATCGTCTACAATGGTCAGATTGTGTCCCTCCTATGCTACCTCCTCTTTTGTTCAGTCTGCTTCAGTCATTCTGGCCTCCTTCCTGTTCCTAAAAAGGCCAGGCATGTTCCTGCCTGTGAGCCTTTGGACCGGCTGTTCCCCCTTTCTGAAATGTCTTTCAAGTCTTATCCAAATGTCACCTTCTTAGGAAGGCCTTCCCTTAACTACTCTACTGCAAGCTGCAACCAGTAAGGAACACTTTCATCAGTCCTTATCTAATTTACCTAATCACTCTCTCTTCTCTCCCTCAGTACTTGTCCTCTTCTAACATAGGCTATAACTGTGGAGGCTCCAATACTGTGCTTATGTATTCTCTCTCCTTACTAGATACAAGATCCATGGGGGCAGGGAATGTCACTTTAGGTGTTTAATAATGAGTATAAGCACCTAAAAGGATACCTGTCTCATAATAGATGCTCAGTAAATGTTTGCTCATAAAATGCTTTTCGTTTTCTGATGTCTGCTAATGTTTTTGACAACATTTAGCAGAATAGAGGTTTGAAGCCCTTTCCTCCTGGGTGGTTTTGTCTTTCTTTCTTTCTTTCTTTCTTTCTTTCTTTCTCTTTCTTTTCTTTGGTGAACACATTTCAACTAGCTTATGTATAGTTTTTCAATGTTATTCAGTACTTTAAAAATTCATCCTTAATTATGATTTTGTTAAAATTCAAATGTGGTATGTATTTCAGGGAAAAAATATAAGCTTTGAAAATTGTCTGAAGTTTCAATAATTATTAGCTAACTGGCGGTCATGATATTTAAATTACACACAATTTGTTCAATAGTTATTAAGAATTTCTGACAGTTATGGCAGAGCATCAAACCAAGCACACAGCCCAATAGAACAGAGAAAAAAATTATATGAACTATCTGACAGTTTTGATATTTGAAGAAGTTATGAAAGTTTGTGACATAAAGTCTTTAAAAGTATCAGACATGGGCTGGGGATTTAGCTCAGTGGTTCCAGCGCCTGCCTCTCAAGCACAAGGTTCCAAGTTCAATCCCTAGTACCAAAAAAAAAAAAAAAACAGACATATTTTTCAAAACCACCTATCACAAGAGCTATTTAATCATATTGTTACAGCTTAATACAGCTTTTGATATTCTATTCTTGGGTCCTATTGACTGCAAATAATAACAAAACAACAATGAATGATGCCGTGATATCTTTAGCAGATTTGAAAAGGTTCAAATACTGTTGTCTATGAATCTATGTGGTGTGATTGAAAAACACAGTGTATGTTTAAATTTTTTTAAAGATTTATTACAGTAAAACTATTAATCTCCCTCAAAATACTTTGCTTGAATTCAAACAGACTTATTCCATCATTCTTGTCACTTTCTGAAATAGCTCTGGAAATCCTCTTTTTGTGTCTTTAGTTTTGATGTTGTCCCTGGCTCAGTGTCCTGAATGGATTGAAAACATTTACCTTTTGTGGTCATTTTCACTTTAGGGAGGAGCCAGAAGTCACACACTGTCAGATCTAGTGGATGAGGACACACCATAATGTTTTTACAAGTCCGTCTTTCCATTAGATGGCGCTTGGCAGCAGCATCCACCACATTTTCTATCACACCTTATAAAGACACTCACAAAAGAGGACTCCAGGACTGCTTCAGGAAGTGGTGAGGAGGAGGATGGGATAGGTGAGTTTGAAGAGAGGGGGAGGATTTTGAAGAGAATTCATGGCAAATCTCATTTACTATCATAAATTTTTGAAACAAGACTGTTGTTTATGATCATTCCTTGTATAGTGGTTGATTAGAGTAAAAGGCAATGGAGCTATTATTTACCAAATATTTGGGAGGGTGCAAATAAAAATTAGTAAGAGTATAAGTGGAAAAGTATCTTCAGAACTCCATATCATTTATTGAATTAAGCAAGATGCTGTACCCCTTTCTCTGCCTTATTTTCTTCATCCATACAACAAAGAGAACGGGACCTCTGTGTGACGCTGAGGCACCATGCTGACCAGGGAGAGGGCTCGACAGTGAGTCCTGGGCAGGGATGACTCACAGAGTCACTGTGCTCCAGGTCCTTGTTCCTGGCTTTGCAGATTCAGAAACTGTCCTTTATTAGTGTATCTAAACAGTTAAATATAAAGAAACTCATACAGGCAAACTAAATTGTGGGAGTCTGTTTTATAAACCTGAATGATAGTTATTAAGCTACAAGAAAAGAAATGCAATGTCAGATGAACAGCTTTTGGTCATTTTCTCAGAGTGCTTCTTCAGGTGGACCAGTTCATTTCAGAGACTAACGCACAGGTCAGAAGTTTATTAGACAGCTCAGAGTTGGGGCTTGCTATCTGCCTGCGTCAGCCTCCCAGAATACTAATTTGTAGCTGTGCACCACCATGCCCTGCTGAACTGGTCATTTCAAAATTACTTTCCCTGTAATGCAGGGACAGGGATACAACAATTTGAAAAAAAGACTGAATAGCTAACTTCAAGTTACTTCTGGTTTCTTTTTTCTTTTTTTGTGGTAAGAGTTAAAGCAAAGGGAACTTCATGATCATGTTAATAAATTGTCCTATTAGAGGCATTAGACTGTTGTCTCTCACTTGAATTATCACAAGGTCAGAGGAGTTCATTTTGGTTTGGTGTTGTGGAACTTTAGCACAAGTGACTCCATTTTGATTTTCAGCCTAGTAATTTGAGATCCAGTGCAGGAAACTGTTCTAAAACAATGAGAGAAGTGAGAAAAATGGTGGAGTAAAATCTTCAAATGGTGCAAGAAAATAACATCAATGAGGGTTGTGTTGCTCAAGAATGAGGGAAAAATAATAACATTTTCAAATAAGCAAAGACAAAATTATTGCCATATACATGTATGTATGTGTATGTGTTATTATAGATACATGTGATAGTAAAAGTACCACATATCAAAATTTGTGAGTAGGTAAATTAATATATAAAGACAATATTGTCACCTTAAATTAACTTAAAACAAAAAAGACAGGAAAATATTGAGCTAACCATACAACTTAAAAAGCCAGGAAAAAAACAAATAAAATTTAAATCAAATAAAAAGGGAATGTTGGGGCTCAGACAATGGTGCTCCAAAGTGTGGTACTTTGGCACGGTGAACACTCTGAACTAAAGAAAATTCAGAAGGCTCAAAAGCAGCCTCAGAACCATAATGTCTCTAATCTTTTGATCTTCTGTCACTTGTGCTTTTCCTCCTCAACACAAGGAGGGGCTTTCTCTGAAGCTCTCTTATCTGCCCAAAGATAGATGGTCCAAAAAAGAAACCAAACCAAAAGCTTGGCTTGGCAGTGCATGCCTGTGGCTACAGCACTCGGGAGGCTGAGGCAGAAGGGTTGTGGGTTTGAGACCAGCCTAGCTTACATGGCAAGTTAAAGGACAACCTGGGCTACACAGTGAGACTCTGTTTCAAAAATAATCAAGAAAAGAAAAAAGCTTGGAAACAGAATACATAAGTTAAATTGTTATCAATAAAGGATAGCTATCCCAGTTGCTTCTTTTCACAAAAGGATATTTTATCCCAATCAATTGGCTATTTCAAAACAAAAGAACATCTGTGCTATATGAACTTGAACACCATGTATTATCTTATATGTCATTTCTTTTTCTTTTAACCTCTGCATGGAATGTTGTTCTTCAATTAATAATCCTTTCATAGTGCACTTTTTTTTTTGTACTGAGAATTGGACTTAGGGCTGATGCACTAAGCTGCATTCACAGCCCTTTTCGTTTTGAGACAGGGTCTCACTAAGTTTCTAAATTGCCCAGGCAAGGCTCAAACTTGCAATCCCCTGCCTCAGCCTTCCAGAGGGCTGGGATTACAGTATGACTCACCATGCCTGGCTGTAGTTACATTTTCATATAATAAGTCTTCTGTTTAGCTACATCTCAGGCAATAAGCTGTACTCCAGTCACATTAGTTGACCACACATCCTAATCCCCAATTTATAAATTATCTTTTTAAGAAAGAACACCTTCACTGATGTGTAACGTGTGGAGATTCAGAACATGTGTTGGGACCTGACAGATTTGACTTAATTCATAAGTAGCTCTAGGCAAGTTGATTAATTTCTCTTCACCTCAAAACCTTCATCTTTAACATAAGAATAATACCTACTATTAGGATTCATTGAAAGGATACATGAGATGATAATTATAAAGTTCAATGTTTTGGCCCAAAGTAAGGGCTCAGCAATAACACATACAGGCACCGATAGCTTCAAACATTTTACATCACTTTTCTGCACATGTCAGTCTTCCAAGTTGGCTTTTATATTCCTTTATCTGCGAGCAGAGGAGGCCCCTATACTGTGCCATATGTCTAGACTATACATTGCAGTGTTAACTTTCTATAAGTCAACACATGTACACAGGCAGAGGCAGGTGAACTGTCAAGGGCAATACACTCTTCATGCACTCGAACCCAGTGAACTATTCACTCACAATCTAATAACTAATTGCAGCTCTTTGTTTTGCCAATTCTGGCAATGCAGTTTGCTATTTCCTCACATGGCAAATGTTCCTCTATTGAACTCATCCATTCAGGAAAAGAAGTTCAGCATCCCCTTGTCATATTTAATATAAATCAACTGCACCATGAAATTCTGTTTTGTTTAAGCTTATGATAGTTACCAGTGCGGGCTATACAAACTTCGGCCTTTTAACTCCAAGACCATTTTTCATTACATTTCGTTGTTAGAAGGATCTGTATGTGTATAATTGAATGTGGCTTTCTTAAACCTTTACAGTTGGTAGCTTAATGTATTTCTGTTTTATTTCGAGTACAAAGGCTACATTATGCTTTTGTTGGCATCAATGCTAGTTAGTATGCCAGTTCTATAATTTTGTTCTCTGCAGTATGTCAGTATCTGAGTGCCTTGGGCTCAACAGGTGGTGCTAGGTAAGGTTCTGGCAAATCAAATAGGTAATGCGGTTATTTCTTTTGTCAAATTATAATTAAAAACAGTCTTTGTAAAACGAGACTTACATTTTCCTGCTTTAAAAAGGGCTCAGCATCCAATACAAATCATTTTCTATAACCAAGACTTATTAGCCAGGCAGCATATTGTCACATACATATGCAATACCTTCCGATCTGCAGTTTCATCGCACTCCGGAAGGTTACTTTGCAAACTCGATGTGTGAGCACGCTACATAAGGTACTGACTTTGCCACTCTGCTATCATTCAGAAGTATGAATTGAAAGCCATGCCAAATTGCAACAGGAAATTTAAACATTGTTATCCACTATCTTATAGGATGCTGAAGAACTCTTAGCAATGATAAGAAACTCTTGGAATATTTTACTTGAATCATGCACGTTCACATTTTTCCTTGGGTGTGTTACGGCAGCCTAGTCCATGGTTATGGGGAGGGGGATACAGTGCTCTGTAATCAAGAAACTGGAAAGATCTTTGCCCCTTTTGAGTTAGGGTTCCCTTCCCATAATGTAATACCTGGTCCTGGCAGAGAGCCGGGCACTGCCCCATAGTTTGGTGGAGAATGAAAGGTGAATCACCTGATTCTATAGCTGTGAAATCTGTCCCCGATGAGAGCTTCTCCTGAAGGACAGGCATAGGTGCTGTTCGGCTGCCTGCTCTTTCGTGCTCAACACGATTCCAGAAGGAACAAACACGGCAGTGGTCACATGCAGCTCTGTTCCCAAGAGGAGGTCAGTACTGTCTTCCTACAAACCAAGATGTTTAATGTTCTGCTTATGCTGAAATCAAGACATATCAGCTTATTTCAAAAATATTAGATCACAAAGCAATAATTATCTGTACTATATAGGAGATTATCAAAAGAAAAATCAAAGTGAGTCAAAAATATTCATCTGAACTTATCTGCATGCCAAAATCATGCTATATGGGGATGCTTGAGTGTCTAATATCTATCGACACAACACACAGAAGGTTAAAAGAAACTTATTCAGAAGGTAGATCAGGCCTATTTTTTTTCTTTCAATTAAATTTTCTTTTATGCTTCAAAATAAGATATGTCTCATCTAAACATATTTGTATTTTCTCTGAATACATAGTTTCCTAATGTCTGCATATTACTAAAACTCACAGGGCCAGAGATTTAGCTCAGTGGCATCATGCCTGCCTCCCAAGCACAAGGTCCTGAGTTCGATCCCTAATATCAAAAAAAACCCAAAGAACAAAAAACTTACAAACTCCTATGTAAAAATATGTTAGTTCTAAAATGAAGATTTACTGGTATCACAGACTAAACAGCACCTATATTGTATATCTGTGTTTGACTTTATTTATAAAGAATATGGTCACTTTCTGGTTATAGATCAACAGTCAGATTTGCAGACTGAAAGCCTAAGATAGTTCAATTTTTGTAGATTTTAATTTAAAGTTTAAGAAAATTGAGTGCATAAATATTACAATATGATTCTAAACTCAACACTAGCATTGTCAAGATGGGCAAATGGGAAAATAATTACTCTGCCTATCATATTCTTTATCCGTAACAATGAGAATCTGGACTACATGAAAGGTATTCAAAACTTTTTGGTTTTTTGGTACCAGGGATCGAACTCAGGATCTCGTGCTTGCAAGACAGGCAGCAGCACCACTGAGCTAAATCCCTAGCCCAGGTATTCAAAAGTTTGAAAGCAATATTTCTCTTCAAGAAAAACACATAAGATATTGCATTAATCTGTACAGTACAATGGACAATGTCCCCTGTACTTTAACTTCTTTTTCAGCCCCCAACTACAACCTTGGCTCTGGGAATTACCTAGAAAATACCTAGGTTTCCAACAACTAATGAACTACCTGTTCCCTGGATGCAGGCCTAGTGCTACAGCTCCATAATTCTAACTTCCTATAATGGCATGCATTTTGTCAAACACTTTACAAAGCATATTGCCACATGTTACATTCCTGTTAATCTTAAGAAGTAAGGAGTGAGGTATCATTACTTGTATTTTAGAGATGAGACAGCTAAGCCACAGAGATATTAAAGTGATCATATCTATAGTTGGTAAAATTAAGAGTAGAAGCCAGAAACTATTGATATTTGTTTTCCACTTAATATCTTTTCCTACATAACACACCTTTATAGGTTTTGATGCTTTCAATTTTTTTATTAGTCACATTGACAATAGATGATACTTATTTTGGGGAACTGGTGCATTAGTATAATATGAATTGATCATTTTTGCAGAGCTCAAATAAGCCTCTCAGATTTTGAAGGCAACACTTTACTGGAGCTAAAAAACAACAAATTACCAAATTCAGTAGTTTGAATTTAGCCCTTCCTTATTCAATGTCATATTCAACAAATAGTGGCTAGAATTAGTGATTCTCACTATCTTCACAGGATTTGGACTTTAGCTACCTCATATTGAACATTAACCCTACTCATTAAGCCAAAATTTCTTGTCCTACTCTCTAAGATGTTGGAATGATATCAAAAGAGAAACATATCTTAATAGTAAAAATGTCAATTGTCTCCAAATTTCTTTTTAAACAACACCATTCCCATTAAAATTCTAACAAGATGTCATTTAAACTTTAAAATTCATGCTAAATTTGAACTAAAAACAAAATGTGTGAAAACAGTTATAAAACTTTGGGGAAAATAAAGCAATTTAGTAGACAATGTTAAACATGTTGTAAACATGCACTAATTAAAATAGTGAAATATTTGTTTAGAGGGTAGTAAATAATTAAATTAAACAGAAAAACCAGTAAATAAACTAAAACATTTTGCAAAAGGTGCCCCAAGGACCCCCAAGGGTTCCTGAGACCCTCTCAGGAAGATAGTCCCACCTTTCTCAACTGTACATCATCTATGTGAGACCTGATTTTCTTTAACGAATAACAGATACCACGACAGATTGCCTGACGAGGTGGATATGAGAAGCCAGCTGTCTACTATGAGGCCAGATATTAAGGGATTAACAAAAAATAGTGAAACAATGGCACTCATCTCATTAGTTTTCTTTTTAGGAAAATAATTTTTTCATAGAAGTCTGTTGTGTTAAAATGTAACAGGCTTGCTATTATTAATGAATTGATAAATATTTAAAATATTTGTTAGTTTAACTTCTAGTAAAAAAAGTATTGGTATCTATAACTCATAAAAACTAAAGCTTTTTGAGATGCTCAACAAAAACCGAGTGATGTGCAAGAGCAATTATAGCCATGCAGATGGAGAACTACTGTCCTGAATGTAAGAGTTTAATATATATTTACTGTAAAATATATGAGTTTAATATATATTGGAGACAATGTTTCAAACCAACAGAAAAGGACAGAGTACTTAATATTGTTGGGAAAAGAAGCCAGTTATTTAGGAGAATGTGCCTCTGTGTCTAAGTGGAATCAAAACAACTTTCTAAAAGGAATATCCACCACTTATAGTATTGTCTAAGATCATGAAGGAATGGATACCCAATAGTTAACATTTAATCATGTGTACCTGTTGTAAATCTCCATTTACACAAATGGAAAAAAAAATCCATCTGTACTTTAAAGGACTGTCAACTTCAAACAGGCAGCATTGCATCCCACAAAACTTAGTATTCTCAAAATCTTCTTAATTGTGAACTTTGAATTTCCACCTCAATGGGCTGACAAGTGTTTTGTCTTAATTACATTGGAGGTCCCCTGTTTTGGGCAGGTTTATTGCAATGTCTGCTGTGTTAGCTCCAAAGAATCATCCTTTCATTGAGTACCATCAAGACAACTACTGTCTCACCCCACCAGATTGCCGAGGGACCTTCCCTAAGACTGGGAGCCCCTGACCACTCCTCCCTCATGTCTAGGTGCTTTTTTTTAGGACACTGGCAGTATAAACAATCCCTACATCACACCAGGATCCACAAGTCTATAGGATCCTTGTCCCTGACCCAACCCAACTGGGCATTGATTATCTATCAACAAAACAGAGGCATGGGCTCTGATCTGTGGTAGAAAAAGGGATTTCCATTTTTCCCCTCTCCATTTATAATCATCTTTGTTACCAACCCTTTTCCTCATGCCATGGAACCTCCTGGATTATTCATCTAAATGTGATAGACACATGTTTGCAGCTTCCCTCCATGTTTTCCTGCCTGTGTAGGTAGTTTTAGTTCCAGGTCCTGATAACTCTTCACCTCACCTAACTGGCTATAGATCACTTACTTAGTCTAGCAGAAACCTGAAATATGACAGGAAGAGGTCATCTGCATGTGAATAGTGGGAAAGGCTTAGAACAGCATCTTTAGAGAATGGAGTAGGAAATGAAGAGAATAGCTGGGTTTAGGTTGGGTCTTAGTTATTCTTCCCGTTGCTGAGACAAAATATCCAACATTCAAAGTTAAAGGAGTAAAGGCTTATTGCAGCTCACAATTTGTGGAGGTATTAGTTCATTGTTGGCTGGCTCCAAAGCAGGGTAGCATGGCAGAGTAGAAAGGCAGCAAGCAACAGTAGCAGCCCTCTTCTTGTCTCTCATATTTTATCCAGGCTATCCACCCTTAGGGCAGGTATCAATTATACCCTTAATCCTAGCTTTGCACTGTGAATCTCCCAGTGTCACATCCTTGATCCCAATATCACACACCCAAGATCCAGCCACCTCTTAAAAGCCTCACCTATAACCACATGAGACTTTGGAAACATGTAGATACAAGCCATAACAGTTTAGAAATAGAAAAATGTTATTTGTATTTTTCAATATAATTCAATTTATTCATCTCCACTTCCTTGTGTCAATTCCAAGTGGAGATGGCTAAGAGAAAAAGGATAAAGAGGGGAAAGGAATGAAAAATTAATATTTGTTGAATATGTTATACTACAAAATGCTTATTTCATTTCATACTTCACACCTAAGAGATAGTTATTACCATCTGTATTTCGTATTTAAAAGCATAAGAATTAGATAACTCACTCTAGATCACCCAGGGAGTAACAGATAGCCCTGGGATTAACCTAAATCTATATGGTGCCAAATTTATGTTGTATCTTTTAGTACGCTCTTTGTCACTTGAAAGTATGTGGATATTTCTTTGTAAAATGTCACATTCCTGACCCATACATTCTCCAGATATCATGATATGAAAAGCTCACCTATCCCAGTATCTCTCAAATTATAATCATCATATGAATTTCCTGGGGATTTTATCAATATGCAGATTCTGATCCAGTAGGCCCAAGATGCAAGGAAAGAAGGTACATTTCTGTCCAGCTCATATAGTATGCTAATACAATTGGTCCCCAAAACACATATTGGGTAGCAAGGCCACTACTCTGGATTTTACAGATAAGAGAAACAAGCTCCATATAAAATGAAAAGACTTTTTATAGCAAATTAATTAGTGGTGAAGTAAAACAAGACCCAAAATTCAGTGTTCCTTTTACTTCCCATTTTCTTTATATTATATAAAATAAAACATTATTTAAGAATATACAATATCAAATATGTTCATTTGATCTATTTTTGCATTTGGTAATGAATTTAAAAGCTAGAAAAACTATGTTACTAATGATAAAACTTTTTTTCATGACATTTTTCAGAAAGTTAAAAATGTCCAGTGTAATAAATAAAAACTAAGATATACATCTTCTAGAAAATGTTTTGATTATGTATTAAATATGCAAACTTATATTACTGTTAAGCATACAATTTACTACAGAGCCTACACATTAAATTTATTTTACAAATATGCTTGAATTTTTATTTTGTTTTCTTTGTTTTACTTAAGTAACTATTTCACTTAAAGAGAGCTTTTGTGAAGGTTTACATCTTTCTTTCAACAAAACAATTTATACGCTTTTTAAAAAATAATTCCCCAAGTCTCAAGTCCCGGAATGAATAATGTAAGAAAATGTGGTAAACCAATATAAATATGCATAAATAAACCAATATTTAAATGTAGTCCGTTCCCAGTTTTCATGCATGTTGTATATTAGAGCATAATAGTTTCATATTTTTCTTGGCCCCCAGAAGTAAACTGCCTTCTAAATTTGTGCAAGCCAGAACTAAATACAAACACCAACTGATGCCTACAATAAAGAAAAAATTAAATAAATTCAAAAAGTAATTAATAAATTATGGGGCTTTTTCAGTTATTTTTATTAAAATATTAAATAAAGCAGTCATCTCATTAAGGTTCACTTTTTGGACTGGTATGATTTTAAATGACGCACAACTCAACCAGTAATGGGATATAGGCAAGACTTTTTTATGCAAGAACTTAATTATCTGTAAAATCAAAGTCAAATAGAAAGAGAATCGATTGACTGCAGTTGTTTTATCTTTTGCAAACTTTATCTTTGCCTTTGAGCAGTATGGTACAAGCATTATAAATGCCTGTAAGTTACCAGGTCCCAATATCTTAGCCGACGAATTGTCTAAAATTAGTCCCCACTCCTCTTACCCACCCTGAAACTTCTTGTTGGTTAATCCATAGCTGGTTCAAATGTTGAACAGAATTTGGAACATATTGTGTTCCTATTAATGGATTGTGTTGTTCTTCCGATATTAATTTTTATTTTTCATTTATTTTTATTGAAAATCTGTTTGAGGAAGACAGTGAAAGAGTCATCCATTGTTTGAGGCTTTATCTCTGTCTCCCAACTAACAATGGGGGATACAGTACTAGTCAAGAGCACCAGCCCTAGGGCAAAATAGCTAAGGCTTCCACCATGGCACTACCAGCCAGGTCTCTGTCCTTGGAAAATTATTCAAACCCTTTATTATTCATTTTTTTCATCTATAAAATGCAGTTAATTATAATAACCTATGATTATTATTATAGTTCCCTAATGCAGTCATTTTGAGGATTAAAACTAATAAATCCCAAGTAAAACACATAGAACTTTGCCTTATCCGTTGAAGTCATTGATAAATGATAAAAATGAGGAAGAAAGAAGAAGGAAAGAAAAAGACAAAATAAGGGGGAGAAGGAAGAAGAAAGAGGAAGGGAAAGAGATGATGAAGAAAAGAAAACAGCAAGAGCAACAACAATAAAATCAAAGTTAGTTCTCAATCCAAATAACACTATTTCCCAGGAAAAAAAAGCCTGACTTTTAGTTCCAACCTTGACACTTTGACATTAAGTATATTTAATTAACTTCTGTGAGCTTTGGCTCAGTTGTCTATAAACTGCTCTATAACAAGAGCTATTGTAAGGATAGACAAATAATACACATCTGTGAAAATATATTTGAAAACTATAAACTATATTGTACAAATATACTTTTATGTAAATGTATAATAGCTTGGAAACTTGGACTTGAGGCTTCTTTTTCACTTTGATTTTTCATATTAAAATTTCCAATTAATCTTTAGATGACAATCTTTCAAGGAAAAAAGACTACGTAGAAATCATGTCATTCTTCGTTACATGTGCAGGTACAAATTCTCAACGATGAATGTGATCATAATGTATAACTAAAATGTACCAATAAAGTTAATTTAAAAAAAAAGAAATTATGTCATCCTACTACCCAGAGCAGTGACAAGTGCATGAAAATGAAAATAATGAAACTTTTAAAAAAAAGTGATGAGGGAGAACAGTACCTTGTCAAGTCGTGCCTTCAATGCTATCAAACCAATAGATTATTTACTCTGTTAACTAAGAATCACATGAATACGCTCCTTGCTTACTATTTTTAAGTGAAGATAAAGCAAGATTTATTATTTCAGCCATGCTAACTATCGAAAGATTATTCAACTATTCCCTGACAAAATTGCATTTGTTTTTGTTTCTTACTAATTCTCATTTCCCTTTTACTGTAATCTAGTTCACCTTACAAGGCCTATGCAATCCCCATTTTTCCAAGTTAAATACCTTATTATAAGAACCCCAGTTCTCATTATAAAACTTCATTAAGTTTTTAAATCATATATCTTTTAATCATATCCTGTCACTAAGACAAAGCTTTGAATTTTGTTGCCTATCTTCTTCATGAGATTTCTTTTGCATATTTCATAGTTTAAAAATAACTAAAATGGATTCAAGAAAAAATTGAAAGTCTGAAAGATTCTATGTACTTGTAAGGGCTAAATAAGATAAAAATTAGAAAATTGATAAAAGCAATTCACATCGTGGCAAATAAAGGAAAAAGTTTATGATCATCTAAATAAGAGTACAAACAGCATTTTATAAATTGCAGCATCAAATCATGATTTTTCAAAAAGCAAAATATGGAATTATCATAGAAAACTAAAATTACAAGACAACTTTAAACTTTATGAAAGGCACATGCTCACCTCCCAAGAAAAAAAACACGTACAACAAACATGATACCTGAAGATTGGAAAAGAACAAAAAATGTTCAGCAGAGGAATGATTTCTATATAGGAAATCTAAATAATATACAGGTTAAAATTAATGAGTTTAGGGCTGGGAATGTAGCTCACTGGTAAAGCATTTGCTTAGCTTCTGCAATATTTGAGGTTATAAAATCAGAACACAAAGCAAATTTAATGTATAGGCATTGCCAATATCAAATTAGAGCATACATTTTAAAAAGATACTATTCAAAAAATTTAATTACAATAAAAGAAAAAAGTATGAGTTCTTTAAATTAGAAAATGACAAAATGTTATTGAAAAAATGAAAAAGAGCTAAATAAATTGAAATATATATCATATTTATAACAGGAATCTTTAAAATTATAAAATGCCAATTCTATTCAAATAACATATCAAGAATTATATTGAGTCAAATCATGCTTTTCTTTTATATTGCCATTCAGTACTTCATTAACAGATATTTTGTAATTAACTAAATAAAAAATGATAACATATGTATTCTCTGCCCTTAATGGGACCACTTGGATTGTGGTAAATATTAAATCAACTCAAATTAGCTTAAATGATAAACAAAATGTTCTGACACATATAAATGAAGCCTAGGAATCATTTCGCATTCAGTCCCACTAGACTCAAGAATTTGGTGTCACTATTATGACCCTGTTGGTCTCTCATTTTCTCTCAGCTTCTCAAGACTTTTCCCTGTGGTGTCTCCATTCTGAAGTGTTCCCACCTGCAGCGAGAGAGTTAACAGACACTACAGACTGAAAACCCAAAAAAGGCAACTTTTCCCCAAAAGCTACAACTAAAGTCCAGAATTTTGTTTCACATGATGAACCACTGTGGCCATGGCAAAGGAAGGAGAAAACTGAGCAAGTTTGAGTAACATGTCTCCTGAGAAATAGAAGCAGTTTTCACCCACTTCAGCTAAATGGGTGAAGAATCATGATGACTCCCATACTCAGATAACAAAGACATTACCCAAAGAAGGGTAAACAGATCCTGCCTAGGTCAAAAACAATGTATGTTCAAAACAGGGTACCAAAATGTAAAGATTCCGAATTTTATTTTTCTTTGTATAATCAGTAATCATCCACAGTCAAAGATTCATAAATTAATATTTCTAGCTCAGATATCTGTTCTGAATTTTACTATCATAAGGCAGTGGCCAAGAGATATCTTCTCATATAACCCTCAAAGTCTGAGTGTCTAAATTCAAACTTGATATCTTCTCTTCCAAACTTCCAAACTTGTCCTATGCCATTCATGTCTATTATTATTTCTACCCATTGCAATGAAGAAACATAGAAATTGTCCTAGACTATGCTTCTCTCTCTCACCTTTTATCGAACCAACCCAGATTCAACACCTAGAAGTGCTTCCAAATGTGTCTTTTCCCCAGCACTTTATTGACGTCTTTAGTTCCGACTCTCCTAATTTTCCATATAGATTTGTGCACAGGTTTTCTAAATGGACTCTGCGATTCAATTCCGTCCCTTCTCTTCCTCCGCATTGTCATCACACAGATGTTTCTATCAGCCCCTGCTGTGCAAGTCCTAAAAGTCCATCAGTCACTAAACATCAGTTCCCAAGTGAGACAGAATACTTCTTAATACAGTTCAAGTCAGAAGAAAGTGGCTCTGCAGTCTTCTCATTGTCTTCTTTTTTTTTTTTTTTTTTTGGGACCGGTGATTGAACTCAGGACCTTGTGCTTGGGAGGTTCATTGCTTTTTGACATTTCCTTATCCACACTTTGCCCCTCTATAGAACTGAATAAGGTGCCCTTCCTAAAATAAGCTAGTCCTTCTACCTCCCACCTCATCTTTTCAGACGCAGCTCAGATGTTATCTCTGTAGGACTCTATCTCTGAAAGAAGGCCTGGGAGGTCAGACAATGTGCCCCTGTGAGGGCAGTGCATGAAGCTCTAAGAGTGAAGATGAAAGTAAAGTAGAGACCTCAGGAATTTGGAGATGCCAGGAACATGGATAACTGGCTGAGGAAAGTGGCAGGCAGTGAATAAAACCAGTCCAAGAAAGAAGCCATGACACAGGGTAAACCTTCCCATTCCAAAAGCAAAGAATAGGAGGTAGAAATAAACTAGACCAAAGCAGGACCAAAACCCAGCAGGACAAACAATAAATCCTATAGGTCCATGCCCAGCACCTAGGACAAATTGTGGTGATAAGACATGAACTCTAAAGGACTTGGATGGCTCTGCCCCTATGGCTTTGTCAGTTGCACCCCACATGGCACATTTGCCTGACCTCCTAAGCCTTCTTTTGAAATTGGAATGGAAGACTCCCTACCCTAAAACTCTTGAATTTTGCATGCTTGTAAAACAAGGAACATGTAGATGATGATGATTATAAGGTTTCTCATCCAGGCCACCTTATATCATGGCTGCAGAGGTCCCTAAGTGCCTTGCTAGCTGAGCCCTGTGAAACAAATCCCAGGCAATCAGTTCACAAACAGAGTATCCCAGGGCTTTCTTCTCAAAGTAAAGTCTTTCATTTTTGGACTCTTCAGCCTCCACAGGATGGGAATCTTGCTGATTCCCTAAATGTTTTCAAGGCATCCTTCTTATTGTGTAATGCAAAGTATTTGGCTTCTTTTTAATGCTAATCTTTTTGAAAATCACGTTTTCCTTGGCCAAAATTTTATATGCTCCAATTTTCTGGGTGCTTCCTTTCTAGCCACTAGCAAAATTTTTCAAATTATTCAACTTGGCTTTTGGCTTCTGCTTCTCACAGTAGATCTCACTAGAGGAAGCAAGCAATATACCCTTGCTACAACTTGAACATGTGGTTGTTTAAAAATTCCCTCTGTCAAATTAATTACTCCACAACCTTTAATCTCAGTCTCCTACAAAGTCTTAGGATGTGAGAAAAATGTAGACAAATTTTCTGCCTGACCATAACATACATGGCCTGGAATTCAACTATTCATGGCGTCCTTGTTCCCAGCTGAAACTTCCTAAGCCTGATGTTTACTCTGTGCTTCTTTATTTATTTATTTATTTATTTGGCATTCTGGTCTTCTGAGCTCTGACTAGACTCTCACGCCACACTTGGCTTATGCCATTCTAGGGCATCTCCAGCCAGCATCTCCAAAACTTCACAAACTCCTCCCATGAACCAGTTCCAAAATCTTCTTAACCACATGATCAGGTGGTCACAGCAATGACCTCCTTCTCTGGTACCAAAATCTGATTTAGACACTTTCCTTGTCACTGGAGCATAATACCACACACCCATAACTTAAGAGAGAGGTTTATTTTGGCTCACAGTTACCGTTCCTAGTTGGCTGGATTAGGACAAAAATAACACAGCAGAGGGGCACAGTGGTGGACAGTTCACACCATACCGGCCAGGAAACAGAGAAAAGTGAGGACAAGGAAGATCCTGCCAGATCATGCCCCTGTGACCCCTTCTTCCAAACAGACCCACCTCCTAAAAGCAAGTCAATTATATTCCCTCCAAGATTTAATTACCTTCCAAAAGCCTTGCCTCTGAGCATGTGGAACCTTTCCGGGACACTCTCGATCTAAACCACAATACTATAATTAATGCATTTTGGTTTGGGGAATGTTAAAATTTCCTTTTAATTTTATTCCTGAAGGTATAGTAGGGTCCTCTCCCCCAAATACCAAGTATGTCTTTAATTAGAAAATGCAGAAGAGATTTATCAGTGGGACTGAAGCAAGCTCACCCATCATCCCTCCTCCCTTCTCAATCCCATTGCCCGGCTGGTTGCATGAAATATAAATTCTGCTATGCTGATTTTGCCTTCCTATAAACTTTTTCATTGCTATTAGTATTTTGATGGAATTCATAATTAATAGTGTGAAGCCAAATCCTTTAACAAATAGAATGTTTATTTTCTGAACTGAAGATTTACCAAAGATTCCTAGTCCTCAATATTCTAATGCTCCTGTGTGGTTTTAAGAGTACTAAGATGGATGCTACAAATAGCAATCCTGGGTAAACTGCCTTGGGTTGGGTTTATCAGAAATTTAGTTGATGAGTTTAGGTGTGGATAGATTGACAATTGATAATCTGTTAAATTCAGATTACAAAGGTTCACAGAAGCAGGGGACAGGAATCATCTAATGCTTTCTGGTTAATGTACTACATACAAATTAATAGAGCAAATGAAGATGATTTTAGGAAAAATAAGGGCTTTAAAAATTTACTGTAAAATTTTCATGGAAATTTATTATAAATAAACTTTAACTGGGTTCTTTATTTAGTCAGATATATTTGAAATATCTTTCAAAGTTATGAAGATTGTTGACTCACATTTTTAGAAGAAATTATTGAAGAGTAACCTTGTTAAAAAGCTCATGAATATAAATGGATTTTAATGGGGGCTGATTATCACCTTAATGCTTGTATGCAACTCCATTAATATTTATAAGAGTTAAACATATGAATTTATGAGAGATGAATATACTCTTATTGTATTTACTACAGGATTATTTTGCTTGTCTAAAAATCTGTAGTGCTAAACTTAACCAGTTTTTCCAACAACCATGAATATTTTAAAAAAAGGAAGAAAACTTCTCCAATGTTTGTAGTTTTTTTCTTTTTTTTTTTAAATACCATTTCCTGTGAAAAAGGAATTAAAAATATGTGCATTTGTTGGTTTCTAAAACATTCCCTCAAGTCACAAGCTCTCATTCTGCATAAATAATTAATAAGATAGAAATGACTATGTAGTAGCCTGACTCCATTTCTCTAAGGGTTTGGGTTCCATTTCTATAAATTGGTTGGTAACCTGTTTCAGTTCCATATGTTTTTGCATCTGGGAATATTTATTTATTTATTTATTTATTTATTTATTTATTTATTTACTGGCTCTTTCATGGTACACTGAGATCATGGGAGATTTGCTAGTAACTGACCTGTGTGGATTGCACATGAGTGACATCTGCTAAGATAATGTAGTCCTGTTGTTCACTATTAAGTGCTGGCTACATTACTGACTTGTGAGCAAACCAATATAAAGGCTCCTGAGACACTATTTTCCTTTAGGCAACTTCAGTTTGTTCTTACCATAATTTCCATTATAAATGAAGCACTCTGGTTGAGAATAAAGACGTGGGTATCCTATACTTTACAATAGTTAGTTATCCAGTCCTGATAGTCTCATTTTCACTCACCCTCTTTCTTTTCACAGGGTCCCCACCCTGAGAAAAAACACCACTGAAAGTCCACAACACTCTTCTTCCCAGGAGAGAAACAATCAATATGATGCAAAAGTCCAATGAGTTAACCTCTACTACTCACTCAAATGACAAAGACCACCACTAACACTTCATTTCCAGGCTTTACAGAATGAACAGATTTCATAATTTCTCTCCAAATGCCCAGAGGTGCCCTATTTGGTAGGAAACATGTGTCAGAAAAATACTTGCTTTCTTTTTAATCACATTAACGAAAGTCAATTTGGACTGATCTAAAATCTGCCTGAAGAAGCCAGATATTTTCAAGTAAACACAGATCTCCTGGAAATAACAGAAGAGAAATAATCCTGATGTATGCATTTAAGAATTACAACTCTAATATAATATTATAGGCCAACAATGATGTAGAGGCTAAATAATTGTACATGAAGAGAGGAAGTACTTTTCTTATATGAGTAAGCTGAATTCTGTTCATGTCCCTTTACATTAATAAGCATGTTTAGAAAATCTGACTAAAAATTGCCCTAAAATAGAATCAACTATGTTTTGCAAAAAGATAAATAATGTGGTATTATTTACATATAGATTGATTATCAGAGTTATACAAAGCAAAACTCAAACTTCTATTTCATTTCAAATTAAAAGACTAAAAGTGATAGTTTAAAAGCTAAAAAAAAAAAAAGATTGGGGATGTGGCTCAATAGTAAGAGTACTTGACTAGTTTATATGAGGCCCTGGATTTGATTCCCAGTGCAAAAAATAAATTTATCTACATATATATATCACATAGTTTATTTACAGCACCATGTTAGAAAGATTATAAATTATACCTTACTACTTTTTAAAAATCTTTCTGGTTTAAAAAATATACAATAGGAAATTTTTAATCACAAAGTTTAAAAATCCCAATAACATCATTTTGAATGAAATTAATTTAGGATATATTCTAAAATTTAAGAAAAGATATTCTTTAAAAATTGAAACTTTAATACTTAAATTATGAATAATTATTAATAGTACTGATCTTCTTGGAGTTAGATAGAACAGAAAATCATGCTTTCCTGCCATTTATCAGGACAAAGACTTTTCTCCCAAAGGACTGGAAATGATCAGACTAGTAAATAGATGATCCAAAGCCCTGGGAATGTCTGAAGCTCCACGCCCAGCTAGGGAAAAAAAAATGTATGGGATGTGGGCAAAAAAGAGAACCGATCATGCTCTGGACTTAGTCAGCCTGAAGCTCACATTACAAAGTCCAAGAGAGACATAGAAATGCCAATGTATTCAGGCAGCATTTGTATTGTAAGTGTGTCTTCTGGAAAGCACACTGTGGCAAAAGGAATATCCAGTCAAGGGACCATTGAAAGGGACCATTATGGTCTCTAACTCAAACTGATAGAAGCCATCTATGAAAAACCAACAGCCAATATCATACTAAATGGTAAAATACTGAAATCCTTCACACTAAAATAAGGAACAAGACAAGGATGTCCACTATCACCACTCTTGGTCAATATAGTTCTGGAAACATTACCCATGGCAGTTAGACAAGAGAAAGAAATAAAAGGAATAAAGATAGGTAATGAAGAAATCAAATTGTCATTATTTGCAGATGACATGATACTCTATATAGAAGACCCCAAGAACTCCACCAAAAGTCTTCTAGACTTAATAACCAAATTCAGTCAAGTAGCTGGTTACAAGGTCAACACACAAAAATCAATAGCTTTCCTCTACACCAATGACAGACTCACTGAGAGAGAAATAGGGCAGATAATTCCTTTCACAATAGCATCCAAAAAACTGAAATACCCAGGAATCAACTTAACGAAAGAAATCAAAGACCTCTTCTCTGAAAACTATGGCACTCTGAAAAGAGAGATTGAAGGTGATATCAGAAAATGGACAGACATGCCGTGCTCCTGGGTAGGAAGGATTAATATAGTGAAAATGGCCATACTTCCAAAACTGCTATACAGATTTAATGGAATTCCAATGGAGATCCCAGCAGCATACTTCATAGACCTTGAGAAAAAAATCCAAAAATTCATTTGGAACAAGAAGAGACCCAGAATAGCAAAAGCAATTCTAGGTAACAGAGACATGGCAGGGGGTATCACAATCCCCAACCTGAAACTATACTACAAAGCTCCTGTGATAAAAACAGCATGGTACTGGCAAAGAAACAGGCTTGAGGACCAGTGGAACAGATTAGAAGATGCAGAAACAATGCCAGACACACTCAGCCATCTCATCTTCGACAAAGGAGCCAAACACCCTCACTGGAGGAAAGATAGCCTCTTTAATAAATGGTGCTGGAAAAATTGGGCTTCAACTTGCCAAAGATTAAAACTAGACCTTTATCTCTCACCATGCACTAAACTAAAAGCAAAATGGATTAAAGATCTAAATATTAAAATAGAAACTGTGAACCAGATGGAACAGAGGTTAGGTAGAACCCTTGAAGACATCAGTGTAGGAAAAGATTTTATGAACAAAACCTCAGTTGCCTGTGAACTAGCACAAACAATCAACAAGTGTGATCTCTTCTTATTAAAAAGCTTCTGCACAGCAAGAGAAACCACCTGCAGTGTGAAGAGACAACCCACAATGTGGGAAAAAATCTTCACCTGCTCTTCCTCAGACAAAGGTCTACTATCTCGAATCTATAAAGAACTTAAAAAGAGCAGACCTCCCAAATTTAAAGACCCAATCCAAAAATGGGCATCTGAAATGAACAGACATTTCTCACACAAAGAAGTAGAAATAGCAAATAAACACATAAAAAAATGTTCAACATCACTGGTCATTCGAGAGATGCAAATGAAAACAAGGCTGAGATTCCACTTCACTCCAGAAAGAATGGCTGCTATCATGAAATCAACCAATAACAAATGCTGGTGGGGCTGTGGGGAAAGAGGAACCCTGCTCCACTGCTGGTGGGAGTGTAGACTGGTGCAAGCACTGTGGAAATCAGTATGGAGATACCTCAAAGAACTAGGACTGGAAATCCCATTTGACCCCGCTATTCCACTGCTGGGGATCTTCCCCAAAGAATTAAAAGAATCATACCACAGTGATATATGTGCACCCATGTTCATAGCAGCGCAGTTTGTCATAGCTAAAATTTGGAAACAGCCCAAATGCCCATCAACTGGAGACTGGATAAAGAAAATGTGGCTTTTTTAAAAAATGGAGTACTACTCAGCCATAAAAAATGAGAAATTAGAGACATTTATAGCTAAGTGGATGCACATTGAGGCCATACTCTTAAGTGAAATAAATAGGACACACATGTGTAAATACGGAATAGTTTCTCTGGTGTGAGAAACTGAAAGTGTAAATAAGGACTAAATGTATAATAGGTAATGTGAAATAGGAAGAAAAGGGGCAAAGGGGAAGGAAGTGGGAGGGCTAAGGGAAAGGATAGAAGGGAATGGGATCAATATGAGAAAATGGAAAAATAGGAACAAAATTTTTGTAAATAGGGAGGGCTGGAGGGGTTGAAGGGAGGGCTGCGCAAGGGTGAAAAACAAGAACCAAGAGAGACTATGTAAAGGTGCAAATTTCCAATGATGAATGTCACTATATTGTATACCTAAAATGTACCAATTATTAGAATGAATAATTGATAATGTAAAATAGGAATAAAAGGTCCAAAGGGGTAGGGTTAGTGGGAGGCACAGGGGAAAGGAAAGAAGGGAAAGGAAAAAATGATTAGAAATGGAAAAAATGGAAATAAAGTCTTTGTAAATAGGGAAGGGTGGAGGGGGTGAAGGGAGGTCTAGGAATGGGGATAAAATAAGAACCAAGATGCATTATGTAAAGGTACAATTCCCAATGAGAAATGTAACTGTGTTGTATACCTACAATGTACCAATAACAGAATTTAATACAAAAAAAAAAAAAGAAAAAGAAAGGGACCATTATTGTTCTGGGTTCTGGATGGATGGAAGAGGGGCTCCACCAAGTTCCAGGTGCCCCAGGTAGTATCTCAGGAATCTAGGAACTGAAAAGTTTGCTTTGTTGTAAGAGTTTAGACAAATTGATTAAAGTTCAGGAAAAAGTGAGGCTAACAGTAAAACAGTAACACAATCAGGAAACTGCCACAGAGATCCAGATTCATGGAACGTACACACTTGGTAGGGTTACTTGGTAAGGAACCACGTAGTTTGGAGAAAATGCAAGTTCAAATTAGATAAGGGACTGTTTGGGGGAGGACTAGCCTCTTAGCACTGTGTAATGTGGTTTGATGAATGTTGCTTGAGGCTCCTAATGGGACTGACACTGCAGATGTGAGCACACAACTATACCATATATGATACAAATGCCTGAAGTTGGGTGAAGCTTTCCCATCCCTAGCCAATGAAATGTACTGTGGGTAGAAGAAATATATCCTACTTTTTAACCCAGGCCATAAAATCCTTTTGTCCCTTTCTTATTGATCTAATGGAGAGGAACAAGTGGCATCAGTGAAGATGAGCTATAAAGTAAAAGGGGTCCGTGACCAAAAATGGATGTGTGGACAGAGCTTATACAGCTTTGCCCCCATCCTTGGTATCAACTGAATTTTGCATCAGTGAAATGAAAGTATTTATTATGTAGATTGTACAAAATAGTATAAATGAGTTTTCAATAAAGTATAATTTGATGGAAGTATAAATATGTCTTATTTCACCATAGTTATTTGATTTCATTAAACTATACAATAGATTTTAAAAATAAAAAACTAATATTAGTTCTCAATTTTAAAATATTGATGAAAACTATTTCTACTTTTGTGATCAGTATTTTTGAGTACTTGAATATAAATTAAGTTTTCTCATAATTGCTTCCATTTTGCCTTCAACATGTAATATTTGAATTACTGTTAGTTCTTCACTCTTACATGATACAATGATATGATTTCACCACTGTTTAGTACCAAGATAACTGTAAACGCAAGTGTTAACATGGGCACCAGACAGCATGGTAGTACTGGATTACTTAAATTGTGTTCTTTTAACTCCTCTAAATTATCTTTTAAATAAAAAGATGTAAATTTCAAATCTGTCACTAAGAGATCAGAGACTCCCAAAATACTAAGATATCTAATTTAAACTTTACTGTAAAAAGCCACCTGGCAGTGAGCACCTGCTATTTTTTGGGAACTATACTGGAATTAACATACTGGGTTTATTTAACCTCACATGAGCTTCATTTTACAGAGATTCAGAAAATTTAAATAACTATCTAACATAGTAGCAGAGTTCTGAATAAGCACAGTCTTTCAGATGTCAAATACCTTAACTTTTATTATACCAAAATTCTATGCAAATACTAAGATTCTCTAACTGATCCATATTAAATCATATGCATACATGATATTACTATAAGTAGACTACAAATTAGAATCTCAAAGAGAATAGATATTTTTACTGTCTACATCTAGACTCTATTTATACAGCATTCATACTGTCTACATCTAGACTCTATTTATACAGCATTATTTCTAGAAAGACCCAATGACTAAAGATGTGGTGCTAGAGTTAGCATTGGCCCTATAGATTCAGAGAATTATTTAAATTTACAAAATATTGTTCAGGATCATGAGCTTCATAAATATGCCTACAGCTCAATTCTAGCCCTCTAAACCAGAGCCAAAGACATTGTGAATATAAGTAGGTTATACAATTCTTAACTTTCCCATTCCTGGGACATAATACCTGATACTCACTACTTAAAGGAGAAGTTTAATTTGTCTCCTGGTTTCATGGAATCCAGTCCATGCTCAGGTGGCCCCAAGGCAAGAACACCATAGTATAAGAGCATGACAGAACAAAGCTGCTTAGCTTATAGCATCCAGGAAGGAAAGTAGGGAAAGAGTGCCAGAGAGGAAAGGGCAAGGAAGCAGATAAAGCCCTAATGTCACACCTCCATGACCTACCCAGACACACCCAGAAGTGAGCTTTAGCGATCCCTTTGGCAATTCCCAAGCCAATCAGTTTGACAACCCACCTTAACTGTTACACCCCATCCTTTGTCAATTTGTTACCCAAACACATCTCCTTAAAACATATTCAATATTCAAGTAAACACAAGGTCATACTTCAACCTAAGCAGATATAACTATCCAGATTATAACTTAAATACAATAATCTCTTTCCAAAGTCTCAACTGTCCCCGCGTTGCTAAAAAATCCACATCAAAGCTTCCTCTGAGACTCAAGGCAAATTCTTTGTTGTAAACACTTATAAAAATAAAACTGTTACATAATCCAGGGGAGAGCAGGGGAACAGTACCAGACAGGAAGGAGCAAGGGACCAATATAGACTCTAAGGTCAGGCCTCCATGGCCCACCCAGATCCACCAGAAGTGTGGTTTACTAATCCCCTGGGCAGTTCCTAAACCAATCAAATTGGTGACCAGTCTTAATCATGACACCTTTCTTACAAGAAACTTAACACCTCATATATGTCTATAGTCACAGTCTCCATCTCTCTTACCAATACCAATTACAGTTTAATGTCAATTTGCAGCTTTTGTAGTCTGGCAGTAATACCAAATTAGGATTGAGATTAATTAATTTTTTTCTTATGCAGTGGTACTTCAGTTCACAAATGCTTTTTTGTGAACAATTTGTTTCACAATCAGAAGCTTTTGGCAAAATTTTGTTTTTGTTTACAAACTCCACAGCAGGTGATGAACATGAACAGGACCATCTTTATCACATGAACATAAACATGGGAATCTTTTCCAGAAGGGTAGAATGAATTAAGTTCATTAACCAAGCTACCACTCTAACTTAAAATTGGCTCACTAACCTTAGATAAACTGATGAGATTCTAGCTCAGACCACAAGAAAAATAAAAAAGAATAATTAGCAAATCCATAAACATAATACTCTCCCATAGTGGAAAAGCATTATTTAATGATATAAGATCTTATCTCTTGATTGAGATGGCAGTACACAAAATTGGGCTGTCTCTACATCCCAGCTGTGAATACAACAAAAAGAAAACTATACATTTATAAGAAATATAATTTTTGCACATGTACTTACTGACTTTCATTAAGGAAAATGTCTTAGGTAACATAAATAATTTACATTAACAAATAAGTCTAACTAAAATACTAAATAATTTATTTATTTTCTGCACTGTAACAGGCAATAGTTACTTTTTACAGGCTTTTGTGCCTGCTTCTAGGTTCTATTTTTTAAGTCAAATAAGAAATAAAGAAACTATCCTGTCAAAAATAAATGTACATACTTCTTGAGTAAGTTTTCTAGGCAACTGAGTCATAGCATTAATGAAAAGAAATTTCCATTATTGCTCAATATAGATAAATGAGAATCTTTGATAAATTGCAGCCTTTTCAAAACTCTGACCTCTAAGAAACTTTTTCCTACTCATGTCTGTATATCCCTTATTCTACAGTCCTTACGTATTTATCCTCTTTTGCACATTATTAATTTGCATTAGTTGATGTGGCTCTATTATTTCTATTAAGTCACAATGACTAAATATGTGTTTGCCCTCCAACTATAAAAACTCTCATTACTTTATATAATATTGAGAAAGTGCTATGACAAGGAAGGAACATTTTGAGGGTTAAAATTGCCACACTATCAGGAGATATTGCTTACTACCATCAAATTTACTGATAGTAGGTAATTTAATGTTTAGTGGGAGTCCATACTTCAGTAGCAATGTCTTTAGAATACACATAAAACTTGGAATGATTCTCCTAGTAGTATGTTATTAATGATCGTTTTATTATTGATAAACTTGATTGAGAAAATACTGGATCATTTACCAAAATTTAAAATTTAAATTCTATCTTCAAGGCAAATCCTATTAAAATTTCTGGAAAAGACTGTATTATCTAAAATTATCTTAAATGAAAGACAAGAAACAGAATTCATGGTTTAGAAAGGTTACTGCCAAGAAAAGTATATTTATAAACTTAGGAAGCCAGAGGCTTCTCACTCATGTTTAAATCACCCAGAAAAAAACGTACAAGGCAAAGTATTACTTACAGTGACCCTACATGATAATTTAATCCAATACAAATCATCAATGATTAGCCAAGGAAGAATGATTTTTAACAGCTATATGAGAATATAATTCACACACTCTTCAATTCATTCATTTATATGTACAATTCAATGGTTACTAGTATAATCACAGACATGTGCAACCACTACTGCAATCAAGTTTAGAATATTTATGTCACCTCAAAAGAAACCTGTACTATCATCCTCTAGTCCACTTTCCCTGCATTCATTTAATTCTCAAGAAACAGCTAATTTATTATCTCTATAGATTTTTCTTTTCTCTACTTTTAAATGAATAGAATCATGTAATAAGCAGAATTTGTGAAAATTTCTTTTCATTTAGTATAGTATTTTCAAACTTTATATAAATTCTAACCTGCATCCTTATTTTTCTCCTTTCTATGGCTATTATTTGTATATACTACATTTCACTTGTCCATTCATCTGTTGATGGATACATGGTTTGTTTCCACCTATGGGCTACTATGAAAAATGTTACTATAAACATTTATATACAAGTTGTTGTGTGCACATATGTTTTCATTTCTTTTGAGTATATACCAGGAGTGGGTATATAACTGGTTGTACACTATATGCTAGGTCATATGATAATTCTGGCTTTGTTTGAGGAACTAACAGGTTATTTCCAAAAAGAAGCTGTGATATTTTAAATTCTCACCAGAAATATAGTAAGATTGCAAATTGTCCACAACCATATCAACACTTACTATTATCTAGGGCCAGGGATTTAGCTCAGTGGTTCCACCACTGCCTCGCAACCACAAGGTCCCGAGTTCGATCCCCAGTACCAAAAACAAACAAACAAACAACAACAACAACAACAAAAACACTTACTATTATCTGACTTTTAAGATCTAGCCATGCTAGTATATGTGAGATGGTAGTTCATGGTGGTTTGTATTTCCCTGATGACCAATGATGGCAAACATCTTTTCATGTGCTTATTGGCCATTTATATGTCTTTTTTAAAAGATATATCTATTAAGATATTTTTACTATTTTTAATTGGCTTGCTTTTTATTATTGAGTTGTAGGAGTTCTCTATAGTCAAGATATAAGATCTATATCATATATATTATTTAAAAATTATTTATCCTTTTCTGTGCATTGTCTTCATTTTGTTGGTGGTGGACTTTGAATCACATGAGTTTTTAATTTTGGTGTGGTCCAGTGTATTTATTTTTTCCTCTTGTTGCTTATGATTTGGGTATCATAACCAAGAATCCTTTGTCAAATCTGAAGTCATGAAGATTTGTCACAAGATTTTCCTCAAGGACTTTTACTATTTTAACTCTTACATGTTTAGGTTGTTTTTGTTAGATTTTGAAAAATGGGTATATGTTATCTATTTTCTCTCTATAGTCTCATTTTATGTTTATCTCTAAATGGACTCTACTTTTAATTCCAACATCATACTTTCTAGATAAATCTCACATTTAACTTCATTAAAATAAATTTCCCCCTTATGAAACCATTAGTGCATCATCAAATGCTTTAACAAGAATCCAAATTTTGTATATAACAATGCAAAACATGGATTTGCATAAACTACTCTTTTATTGAATTGAGAAACAGATATATGAAAATTGTTAGATATTAAAGGCTGGAACAACTGGCAGATTTTTTGTTTTGGTTTATTTTGGTTTAAAATGGGACACACAATAAGGCATGCTGGGTGCAGTTGAAGTATGCAGGGGCCATTGGTGGGAGGGACAGAATGACTTTTGTAAATCCAGAAAAAAGAAAACAGCAATAAGAGATGTGAGGTAAGAACTAATGAGAAAAAGGTTCTCATGTGACTTTTAACTAGTTCTTTGAATGCAAATTGGAGTTGGTGGTTGTGTCTTTTTTCTTGTGGATTCCCTGACCATTGTCTTTATACCTCACTGGATAGAATTTATCTGAGGTAAAAAAGGAAAGAGAGAGAGAGAGAGAGAGAGAGAGAGAGAGAGAGAGAGAGAGAGAGATGATTGTATAGAATTGTCGTTTGGACCTTAAAAGTCTTCCAAAGGCCCATGTATTAAAGGTTTGGTTCTCAGCTGTTATGGCTGGTATCTAGATGTCTCTCCAAAGCCTCATATTTTCATAGGTGGAGCTTTTCAGAAGGGGCTGGATCTAGAATGTGTGATGCTGGGATTAAGGGTGAGATGCTAGGATTGCTTCATGGTGCTATGCTAGGATTAAGGGTGGCCCACCCTGGGTGTAAGTGCTACCCATTCCAAGGGCTGATAGCATGGACAGAATGTAAGGGATAGAAAGAAGGCTGCTGTCGTCACTGCTCCTCACTTGCTGCTTTACTATGTCACTGCTTTGTTGCCTTCTGCCCACTATGAACTGTTTCTCCTTTGTGATGCCCCTCTTCTGTGCCTCTCTGCCTTGGAGCTAGCCAAGTGTGAACTGAAACCTCTACAGACTATGAGCTACAATAAACCTTTCCTCCTTTAAGTTTGGGTAACAGGTATTTTGTCTCAGCTACAAGAAAAATAACTAAGACATCAGGTTAAAGTGCTACTGTGAGGAGGTGAAACCCTAAAAGATGGGGACAAGCAGGCAGTCTAAATCATTGGAGGCATACCCTTCAAAGGGACTGTGGGGCCCTGGTCCCTTCCTCTTTTGGTCTTCAACCATAAAATGAGAAGTTTTGCTCTGATACCCTATCCATTCATGAGGGCGTCCACAAGCCTAAAGAAATAGGGCCACCAGTCACCAACTGAATCCTTTAAAACTGTGAGCCAAAGTAAGTCTTTCTTTCTATAAGTTGATCATCTCAGGTATTTTTAATAGTAACTTGGAGCTGCCTAACATAGAAGAATTTGAGTAGAAAGAAAAGAATCTTCCTCTACATTGTAATTAAATGCCTTGGCAAATTTCTAAGATACTATGCTTAATCTTATAATTCAAGTTTCAAACATTCGTAAGAGTAATATGTTTTATATTTTGGCCCATTCCCTTTTATTTGCTAGCTTAAAATAATTCCTCTGACTTAGGCATAATTATAATAAATTAAATTTTCACATAATCACATTTAAAAGATGAAACATATTATAGGTATTGCATGCCTATAATCCCAACATTTGAGAAGCAAGAGGATTGCCATGAGTTCAAGGCCAGCCTGGGCTACTTAGTGAGTTCAAGATGAGCTTGAACTATATACCAAGATGCTGAAGAAAGCAAAGAAAGAAAGAAAGAAAGAAAGAAAGAAAGAAAGAAAGAAAGAAAGAAAGAAAGAAAGAAAGAAAGAAAGAAAGAAAGAAGGAAGGAAAGAAAGAAAGAAAAGAAGGAAGGAAGGAAGACAAAGAAAGAAAAAGAAAGAAAGAAAGAAAGAAAGAAAGAAAGAAAGAAAGAAAAAGAAAGAGAGAGAGAGAGAAAGAAAGAGAGAAAAAATTTTTTTAAAAAGGCTAGAGATAAAGCTCAGTATAAAGGCCCTGGGTTCAAACCTATTGGAAGCTGCACAAACTCCCAATCACCTGACCAAGGGTATAGTGGCAAGATTAAAAAAAGATAAGACAAGATCTTAATGCATAAATGGGGGGACCAGGATGGTCAAAGCTCTTATCTGGCTAAGACACTGTCTCCTGGAGCTGGCCACTATTTATTGAGCATGCAGCTTCTAGAAGGGGTGAGGGACAGTGCAGGGAACAGTGAAGAGGAGAGCACTGACATGAGCAGGTTCCTGGCAACAAGGGAATGAAACATTCTAGCAAGCACAGGTTAGAGATTAATGGGAAATTTGTTTCTTCCCATGGATTAATTTTTGCCTCTGTAGGTGTTTTCTGTACGAGTCATGCTGCCCTTAGCTGCACTATTGTCTTGCCATCCAAGATGTCATGGCATCATAGATCATTGAGACCCCTGCTGTAACCAGTGGTGTGGGGAATTGTTCCTTTCCCACACACCAACTGCTGGCTCTTCAGGCAAGCCATTGCAGGCTAAAAGGAAGACTCGGATTTTTAATGTGAAAAGTCAATTTATAAATTTGTTGTTTGTTCAGGGTGGTCTCCATCAGTTCCTCCTTTTTGTTTTGTATTGTAGAAGTTAAATCAAGGTAAGTCATGGGTGAATATCTTCTAAGCATTGATTGGTTCTAATTCCTCTATGCCAGACCTGGATGAAAGGCAGTCCAAGCTTTCTGGATGGCAGCCACAGCATGTCTCTATTATCTGTTGAGACACAAGCATAACCTTTTCTCCACATTATTAATTATGCTGGGTCATTTCACCTTTTAGTTAGGACATCCTTTTATAACACTTCTTTCTACCACATGTCTATAATTTTATCTTTGTAACAATGGAGTTTTAATGGAGTATATTTATTTTCCACAAATGGATTTAAAAAATTGTTAAATGAAAGTAACAGGATCTAATGAAAGATGAGTATGTCCAACAATGGCTCATCACTGTGGATTACAGGGATCTATAATGTGTTTAAATGACTTAGCTGTCTATAATATTCTTCCCTCTATAGAGTTATGCCCAACTGTGGTTTGGGGAGAAGGGGAGTAGTTTCCATCTAACTGCTTCAAACTGAGAAGAGTCAATGTAGGGAAGACTTTAGTTAGGGGCTCTCTCCAGGGAGCTAATTTAAAAAGCTGCAAATAAAAGTCATGTTGTAGTTTAAGCAGTTATCAACTCTCTTTATAAAGTCAATCTGGTGGATCTTGGTAAGAGGAGTCCAGCACATTTGTCATTGGTTTTATCTATATGATCACTTGAAGTCTAGCCAAAAATAAACAACATGTAAAAAAAGTTAAATCATGTATAATCAAAATATAAGTACTAAAATAAAAAGGCAGGTTGGGCCAGGGATTTAGCTCAGTGGTTTCGCTGCCTGCTGCGCAAGTGCAAGGACCCGAGTTCGATCCCTGGTATCAAAAAAAAAAAAAAAAAAAAAGGCAGGTTGGAGAAAGAGCCATATTTAAAAACTGTTTTTAAGGTATTGGAATTGCAATTATAACCCAATGGCTCTTAGACCCCTCTACTAATGAAGGTTATCTATAAGTCTAATATTTTGACATAATTTTCTCTAATTTTAGCTGTAAGAAAATGAACAGTTTGGTAGTTTTGAAGAATAATTTTAGCTAAAAAATTTAAAGCTCTTGTAGCACTCTTATAGATTTTTACCATAGTTTTTTCTAATGGCTCATAGCAGTGAACAGTATTGGTGTAGCTGGAAACTGCCAGAAGGGGTCAGCAATTGGAGTTCCTTCTCATTTCTAGCTTTAATACTATGGTCTTGATTTTATATCTTTTACTTCTACTTTTCTATTGGGTGTTTAAGACCAAGTTAAATGAGACCTATATTAAATAAAATTAACCTCTTGTTATCTATCAAGCTCAAATAAGTCTCCTCAGGCGTTATCTTGGAACCATGTATAGAGCCTCTCAGCTCCTGTCAGTATCAGCCATTAGGATGTGTTATGGCCTTGCTTGATCATATCACTTTCTGTGATATGGGAGATTTTTCCTCTAGGTGACATTCCTTTGGCACACTGCAGTTGTTGCTTTGGTGTCTAGCAATCTCCCTGCTCAGGAGGTTGGATGAGTTACCAAAATTGTAGGATCTTGTAGGAAAGGTTCCTTCATGTCCTGAATCATTTTTTTTTTTAGAGTAGAAAAATTTATTGAGGGAAAGATAGCTTCTGTCTAAGAGAGACAGAAGGGGGAACAGAAAGTGGGTTGCCCCATGCCCTGAATCTTTGTTGACCTTGGAGGTCATCAAAATATTGGCTCTCTTCTTAGCCCAGTTACCTTTTTAGTTTTGGTCTCTAAACTTTAGTTGTTGAACACCCAGAAGAGAATATCAATAACATTAACATTGAAATGGGAGTAATGAACCTAACTATTATAATTTTACCTGGATATCAAGAAATTTAAAATATAAAATATAGTTAAAAGACTGTTACTTTTATCAATCATTGCTGTAGTAGTTGAAACCCTATAGAATGTTAACATAAAAAAAATTTTAGCATGATGATGATGACATCATTTTTGTAATCACTTAAATCCATCTTGGTATGAAATAGCCATTGTTAAATGTGCCCATTCTCCTCCAAAAACACAGAGACTCTTCTATACCCCAGTATAAAAAGAAAATAAATTCTGAGCCAAAAATATTTAATGAAGTGAGTAATCAAGTTACACAATGTTGTTTTGATAGAAAACATATATAAATGTATTCATGGATTGATCCATTTACTTACTGAACAAATATTTTTGTGATGTGTGGTATTGATATAGGAGAAATACTTCCAACCTGTTATATGTCAGATGTATTTAATTTATGTCTCCTGAAATTGAAGAATTAATTTCAAAGGACAAGGGACGTTAAGAGTAGAAAAGGTTTATTGAGGAATAGAAATAGCTCTTGAAAGACAAGAGGGGTCCCAAGTGGGTTGGTACTGAGGCCCTTTGTCAGGGGTAATTTATACAGCAAAGTCACAAATGTAGGTACAATGTGGGTCAAACTATAATCAATGTATAGGATTACAAGTGTACCCGCTTAGCTAATACTGATCCAATAAGGAAGCAAAGCATGTAGCAAGTGTGTTTGGCTGACATCATTAACCTTGGCTTATCTTTGACTTCTAAAATAAGAAAATTCTGGGGCCGGGGATTTAGCTTAGTGGTTCCACCCCCTGCCTCACAAGTGCAAGTATCCGAGTTCAATCCCCAGTACCAAAAAAAATAACAAATAAAATAAAATAGGAAAATTTGGGGAAGGGATGGTTCCGGGTGTTCTGGTCACCTACCCCAGTGTCGGATGCACATCTTGACTTAATGGACTGAGTAGTACTAACTATAGTTCTGTTTATCTGTTAGGGAAGTATGTAATTCATGACATTGTGTTTTTATCTTGAGACATTACCTTCTTCAGATGTGCCTTCAGCCACAATTCTGGTATCTGTATTTTTCACTGACTTCCTTGAGAGTCCAGTGCCTCTCTGACTGTATATTAATTTCTATTTAACTTAGTTGCCTATAATAGTATGTTTCAGACCCTGCTTTAGGTTCTTGGGAAATAGCTGAAGATAGAACAAAGCCTTTGTTCACACAGAGCTTACACTCAAATCGAGGAAACAGACAATAAAATATCAGTTTAATGAAGAAAAATGAAGTGAGGGGATAGAGAGGAGAAGAATGGGAGCTATTTGAAGTAAAGACCTTAACCCATCCCTTCCAGGAAAGGTCCTTGTTCTTTTCATGAACACCTGCTACATGACTTGGTTCCCCATTGGATCATATTTTATCTAAGCAACTATACTTGTAATCTTATTGGCCACCTTGTGATTTTGCTCTATAAAACTTCTTTGAGAAGTGGGCTCATGGGCAATCCACTTTCCAGGTCCCCTTCCATCTCTCTTAGAAGTTACCTTTCTTTCCCTCAATAAATATTTGCTAGTCTTAACTTCGTTTTTGAAAGAATTCATTCTTTGACTTTAGAGAACACAAACTCGGTATATCAGATATCTAACAGCTGGGGAGTTATGATATTTCCCTTATATCATTGGAGGTCCTTTATCATCCTTACACCAGAGGTAGCAATTTCACTATTAAGAAGGCATCTCTATTGCATCCCTCGTCTAATATCTAAGGTCTGATTATTTAAAATACTTTCACATCCAGTCTGGAGGCTAAACATATTTTTCAGACATTTCTACCACTTAAAGTATAATAATCCCAAAGCTACAATAATCTGGATATGTTTTATATCATCAAATACAGATAATAGATAAGTTCAAGTAGGGTCTAAATTGTGTTATTAAGCCATTTTTCTCTCATTACAATTTTCTAAGAGTTTTGATAAAAATTCCAAAAAGAAAAGAAAATGCAGAGCTTCTTTAGAACCTTTAAAGAAGATGTAGCTCATTTCCTCACTGTTTTCAACTATGAGAAAGACACTTGTCCATTCCATTATCTAATCATTTGTTTAAATTCTGTGGAAGAGGTTCTAACCTTCTACTTATCATTTGGCTTGGTCATAAGTAAGGACATATACTTTGAACAAACACTTTGAAGAATTGAAACAATTATAGCAATACCAATTTGGTTCCCACACAGAAGCATTTGGCAAAATGTTTTTGTTGCGAACTCTGCATCGGTTGATGAACATGATCATGGTCAGCTTTCTTCAACAAACATGAACATGACCATCTTATTCAGAACCATGGAAAAAATTAAGTTCATGAACAGAGGCACCATTATATTCTCAGTTTTTTAAAACACACTATTTTAACTGTACTCTTCAAATGACCAATAATTTGCAAAAAAAAAACCCTCTATTATACAAACATGCTTTATTCAAAGTCTAAGAAATAAAGTCACTATTTTTATTATTTTTATTGCTAGATCTGCTTCATCCATTGCAAATTACATTAGGGAGAAATTTGGCTTTCAAAATTTTAGACCAGATGCAAGTTCCAAAGAATTTTTTTTTCTGAAGATGCATTAACTATTCTCTGATTTGAGAGTCCAAATGAATTTGTGTATTTCCCACTTTCCAAACTTAATGCCAAAACAATTGTCTCAAGCAGAAATTTTGAAATTCTTTTGATTTGATGTTTTTCAGAATATTTATAACTGGAGTGGTCAGAGAAGATATCTTTAAAGATATTCATTATTATTTTCTGGAGCCAAAGCAAACTTATCTGTGGCTTATAATTATCATTGTCCTGCATCTAGGATTCTGGCTCTAGTTATTAGTTATTTTAAGATGTGGTCTTAGGTAGACCAACATGATATCATGCTATTTTCTTCTCAAATGTCTCTGTTTCTTACAGCTTTCCATCTCTCCCACTCAATCTGAAGATGGAATAAGTTTCAGAGAGGAACAAAAAGAAGTCCTGATCTGCAGTGCTATCATAGACAAGTGACATTGTAAGGGATTGCAGGAATAGCTATAAGCATATTTTTTCTTTATTTCCAGGTAAATGGGACCATTTTTTATCCAAACTGTCAACAAAGCAATTTATTGCAAATAAGCTATCTTAAAGCCTTTCTAGAGGTAGTTTCATTGATTCTTTCTTTAAATAGAAACAAACACACAGAAAAGGTTAGAAAACACTTGCTGGATGGATGATATTGATTTCCAACATTTTTCAATTAGTCAGACATGAACCTTCTAACAAAAATTAATATCATTCACAGTTGATTGTCTTCACCAGTAAAGATGAAGATATCTTTAAAATAATTTGCTTTTCATGAAGAAGTATGTAATGGAAAATAGCATTCTTCAGAGAAACTAAGCAAAAAAAGCAATAAGGTAAGATGGAAGGATAAAAGACTAATTTTTACACATACATTTTTATTTACCCTGATTCTGAAAAGCAGCAGAGAACTTTGCATATCACTGAAAATTCCAGGGAAGACTCAAGTTTATTTGTCACCAAACAGCTAAAACCAACTGATGCTGTGGGAAAATACAGTTGGGTTTGTAAGTTGACATCTATTCTCCCTACTAACAAAGCATGAGGGACTAAAGTACTTGTACTAGATTGGAGCCCACCATAGAATATTATTTGACAATTTTAAGAATGTCACTAAAAATTTTTTCTCTTTGAAAATATAAAAATCACCAAATTTCTCAATGACTCTTTCATTCAATCTCTCCACTGTTTAGGACCTATCTTGTGCTTCTAATAGATATATAAGTCTCTTCCGTCTACATAACAAATGTGAAGAGGAATCTTATCTGGGGGTAGGCTGGGAAGGGGACTATCAGGGAGGTCAGCTACTCAAGCTACGCTGAGTCTCTCCAGACTTCATAACTAAGCATTCTGTATATTGCATATATTTTATCAGGCAGAAGCAATTATTTGTGTTTAGGAGCACATTTCCTCATTTTTAGTGAACTATAATTAATAGGATTTTTGTGAATTGGATTTAAGATCCCTACATCCAACTAGAGTTCTACATCCTGCTCCCTAAGCAATGTTTGGGTATTACCAATATACTGAAAGATAGATGAGACGTGCTCCGGGCAATACAGCTTTTAACCTTTCCTCTCCTCTACCACTACGGGGGTGAATTACTGTAAATGATGGGCACCTTGTCTGCACTGTGGACAATTGATTTGACCTGACTGCCTCCAAAGCTCTAATGGACTTTGTGGCCAAATCCCCTGAGATATAAAATATGTCAAAGTGAATTGGGGCAGGTTAAAGAACAGACCTGCTTTTCATTGCAGGCTCTAGCTGTAATACATCTCCCAGTTGTTCAGGGCAAAAGATTAAAAATGATCAATACCCAAATCATTTTTAAAATATTTCCCTCAGTAAATCTATTTTTGTTATTTTTTTCTCTGCCAAGCATGGTTTTACAAACCTTGAAAAGATCTTTTTCTTTAAACACAGAATTGCACACACAGCTCTATCTTCAGTTTATTTTCATTTAATTTATCCTCATCTATTCAGCATATTGATTACTTGGGCTACACAAAATTTCTTTGGATTTAAATAGTAAATTTTCCATTCTTTGAGTTTACACTGAAATATCTACTCGCAATGACAAGGGAAGTTATCAAAGAGAAAGAAACCATCCTAGGAGATTCAAGCAAACAAAAGAGAAAATAATAAGGAAAAGGATGCCCAGATAAAATACCAAAAAAAGATTTAAAATTTATTTTAACAATCTTTTTCAGGTTGATATTGTATTTTTATCTAATAAAAATACATAAGTGAAAAATGAGGATATAAAAATACTAAAGTAATAGTAAAAGAAGTGAATAATAAACCAAAATCCTAATGCTCATTTTGCCAACAGACACTAGAAGCAACAACATACACTCCAAGAGATTCATGTAGAGAGAAAAGGAAGAAGTTGAAAAGAAAACTTTCAATAAATAAAGGAAAAATATTTTAATGAATTAATGCTTAGATAAAGAGAAAACTGGGTGTCTGAATAATATTTTTATTTTAGATCTCAACTGACACAGAGCTTCTTCCTGAAGGTTATGAACCATTTCTATACTCTGGAAAACAACAATGTATAAGGTAGACCTTATGTATAACTTCCTAAAAATCAATTTTCTTTAAAAATACATAGTTAATCAAGTCTTTGATGTTCACTGAAGGAATGCTGAGTAATCTACTCAAGGCAAAACAGTATGTTAGATTACAAGGGATAATTGTGAGGTGAAAGACAAACACAGTCTGTCTAAGAAAATAAGATAAACACTAGTTATAACATTAGCCCAAGGCAAAATATAATAAATACATAAGAGGTGCAAAGTGCTTTGGATTGTAGTGCAGAGAGAAGCATCACACCCTTGGCAGAACAAAGAAAGCTTCTTGAAGGTGTGGTATTGAAGCAGGATGCAACAGCAGTATTTAGCTAAAACAAATTTAAAGCTCCAGCCTAACTAACATGATGGAAGATAATTTCCATAAGTCCACTACATTATGTGTGTGTGACTATTCTGCCTTTTGTGACCTAACACTGAGCCAGCAAACTCTCCCTGTGAAGTCCCACATAGCAGATACGTTAGGCTATGGGAACCAGACAGTCTCTGCTACTACTACAATGCTTCCACTCTAGAAGAGACGATATGCAAATTAGCACCACTCCGCAATGAGGCAAATGACACTGTGTTCCGATAAAACTTTACTTGTGGATGTTGAAATTTGAATTGGATATAATTTTCATGAAATAAAGTATTTTTGACCATAAAAATGTTAAAATCATTCTGACCTCTAGGCTAAAAAAAACAAAAACAAAAAAATGATAGCTGGCTGGATTTAGTCTGTGAGCAGTAGATAAACAAGCCTTGTTATGTTTTAGAGTCAATATCTCAGCCGAGGCAAATACAATGGAACCTCCCAAATTGTTTGTGAAGAGAAGCATTCGTGAATTGAGGTGTTACTGTACATATTTCTCTGTAATTTTTTACTGATCTCAGTTTGTATCTTTTCAAATAAATTTTATAGTACATCCATTGAAAAAGACAGACCACTTCCCTTCCTTTACATGTTTATACTTAAATTCCTTTCTGTTCTTTTCTTACTTTCTTGAAATAAATCAGTAAGTATGTATATGACATACAGTATATTGTATTCTATAGTTTTCTAAAAGAGCAGAGCTACCATTTTTTGTTTGAATTCACATTCCAGTGTCCTCTCAGATAATAATCAATATCATCTTAGTTTTTTTAGCAATATCAATGGATGGATCAAAGATACATGTTTAATATGCTGAAGAGTTCATTGGAAGCAGCATAGGAGATAAAGTACAAAGAAAATATTTGACTCTAAAAAGAAAATTTGAAAGAATTTCTAACGTGAGTATCCATCTGGCTAGTATACAAAGACCCGTTTTTGTTTTTGGTTTTGAGTCTTCGGTTTTTTGTGACAGAGTCTCACTATGTAGTTCAGGCTGGCCTTGAATTTGCAGCTATCCACCTGCCTCAGCTTTCCCAGTGCTGGCATTATAGGTGTGCACCACCATGCCCAGCCAAAAACCCATTCTTCTGATATGAGGATATAATATAGCATTCACAATATGAATATTAGTTCTACTATCTTTCTTGATCTCATTCAATTTTCACATTACCTCTCCAAAAGACACTTTGTATTACTTCTATTTTTAAAAGTTTAAAGAGATCAAGAAGCTCCCAGCAAAACTCGACTTGTTGTTCACTTATGATTCAAAGTCAAGAGTGACTTGGCCTATATTTTTATATAATTAAATACAGCAGTGTCTCGGTTCATGAAGTTTTGTTTGCAAATAATTTGGCTCACAAACAGAAGTGTTTGGCCAAATTTTATTTTTGTTTGCAAACTGTGAATCAGGTGACAAACATGACCATGGCAATTTTTCCCACACACAAATGTGACCACGTTTTGCAAAACTGCAGAACAAATTAAGTTCATGAACTGAGGTACCACTGTACAATATTAAGAAATTAACCAAGCAGATGAAATATATACATTAAAGCAAATCTATCTTTATTATAGTCAATAGGCAATAACTACTGAACAAATATTTAGCTTGCCAAATATGTTGTATCATGCAGCAGGAGGATAGACTACAGTGTCATCTCCCCGCCTCTAAGAAATAGGGATATCTCTATTTCCCAATTGTAATTTTCTTTACCAAGTAATCCTGTCTAAAGAAAGAAGAATTAATTCTGATCCTTTCTTACCAAGTAAATCATTTTCTATCTGCACAGTGATTTAAAAAAACACATCTGTAATATTTTTGCCTATAATAATAGCTAAGTTAGAAACTAAAATATTCAAGCCCTACTTCAAGACATTAGAAATACTATATAGACTTGAACAGAAATAAGATCAAGAATTTCCACTCCTCTAGGATATTGCCAGAAGTTATGCCAATCTCAGAATATTGGAGGGGCAATAACTAAGAGGATTTCCATCCTGGTTGCTCTTTTCAGGAGTTGGCACATGAAATCATGGAGCTTGAACAACCAAAACTATTAAAAATTAAGTAAATTATAAATGTTAATAAGAGGCATAATATCTTCTTTTCATTGATGTGACAGAGAAATTAAGATACAGAATTTAACCCTTAAGCCAATAAGCATATTCATCAAGAGCAATTTCTTGATATTTTAGGACCTCAAGTATATTATTCCTTTGACTTTTTGCATATTTAAAAAATAAATAGTTTCTAAAGGAAAGATTAAGTCTCCTCAAGCTCCTAATTGCTTACTAACCCTATGATACATGCTGACATCAAAATTTAAAATAAGAAATTTGTGGCCAGCAATAAAGTCCTTTCCAGATGTTCCATGGCTTCTCTGTAATCAGTGTCATTGGATTCCCATAGAAAGATTATAGTAAGGAAAATATGAGCATTTAGCACCATAAAACTAGGCAAAAGTACTCGATTCTATTTAATTCTACATACTTGCCTTTTCTTCACTTCCACTAGGGAGTCCAATAATTACTGGATGCAATATTTCCATGATGGTATTTTGTTCTCCAGTAATGATATTCAAAAAAATAGGTCATTTCCTTCTACCTGGAGTTCTGTGAATCAGTTTTCTACAGTATGTCACACCTTTGCCTAAAGAGGAGAGAACAATTAATCAATAAAATATCTACCTGCATGTCTGATATAACTCTATGAACTATTTATTCCTATATTTAGCATAATATGGATATGGTTACTTTTCTCTTCAGATTCATCTTCGTAACCTGGATTGTGTGCATCTTCTCTATTATCTCTCATTTTGATAGTTCATCCCACTACCTCATGGAGCAGTCTCTATGAGTGTTTTCCTCAGGTGGGGCAGGAGTGAGGAGGGAAAGAAATAGGAAACTGGGGAGGGAGATTCAGCCTGGCTGAATAGAGGAGTCACACTGGACCTACTCAGAGAAAAATCAACTAAAATCACAGGTAATTGGAAGAAAGGGAAGGACATACACCCTAATGCCAAAATCAATCTAAAGTGAGACTAGTAGATAAAAAAAAAAAACAGGCATAGGACTTCATAAAACAGGAAACTGGGGATACACTCATGGCCACAAATTGTGTGTGGATTTGTGGATTTTTAAAAATTATTCTGTTCCTTAACTCATTTTAGTCAATATCATTAATAGACCTGAGTGTATCAAACATAGATTCATTTACAAACTTTTTGACTGAAACAAAAATCTTAAGTATAGAGTTTAATCCTAAGTATAGAGTTTAATGAAAAACAGTGAATATGCCCAGGTGACTTCACTGGATAAAGAAATAGAGCATCTCCTGAACTCCAGAGGGCCCCTCTTTAGTCCCTCCTAATCTCTACCTCCTCCCTCCTCCCCAATAAACAAGGGCCCCTGTTGGTAACACTTGAATCTATTCATCAGCACCATGTTTTTCTGCTTAGTGCAATCGTTCATGTCAAAATGTTACTTAAAGCCTTATGCGCTTTGTGACACAGCATGCTGAAATTAGTAGGTTGGCCCCCAGTCTCGTTACTTACTACTTTTGTAACCATGAACAAGTTACTTAACCTCTCTAAGCCATAGTAGTCTCCCCAACTGTAAAATACAGGAAATAATAGTATCTACCTATGTGGGATTATCATGGAGAACAAATGAAAGAATGCCTGTAGAGTTCTAAACACTATGTCTGCTATTTAGTAAGAAAGCTATAAATAATAAGAACTATTGTTATGTCAGTTTTTACTGGTCTGGTATGATTACAAGCAGTCAGTATTTGAGTCCCTATTCTGATCTCTGTGTAATTCAGCTTGCATGAACTATATAAACTTCTACATGTACAGTACTTGAATACTTCAATAATTTTAAGTGAAATCAAGATAATTCTTTTTTCTCTTAAATTCTTTTATTGGTACATTCTAGGTATACAATATGTTTACATTTATCATTGGGTACTTGTACCTGTACATGATGTATCTTGATTCTTATTTTTTCCCCATTCCCTGTGATAATTCTTAATCTTAGACAAATATCAGTTACTCTTCAGTATTTCTAAAATCTATTTCATTATATATATGTATATATATACTTATTTGTGTGTATAGATCTAAAATGATGTACTTCCACCTTGTTTCTTCTCAAAATCTATTTTTAAGATTGGATGGTAAATCTTTGCTACGTTTCTTGACTCCATGTGCCTCCTCATCTCATGACCTTCCTGAAACCTGAGATGTTCACTGTCTTGGCGAAGAGAAGAATACAAGTGACCACACTCACCTGCCAAAGCACAGTCTCCTTGAAAACAGGGACAGTGTTCCTATGTTTCTATTTCTTGCAGCCAGTCCAATATTATAGTTTATACATAGTAGTAATAGTATAGTAAGGATCATACTATCCAAATATACAAATCATACTATCCAATATACAAATATACAAAAGGATATACAAATTTATAGTTTTTTAATTGTATCAACCCTTCAAAATGTTAAATAATATAATTATTCTCAGTTTACAAGTAGTTAATTTGACAAGTACTTCCATGTCCCCTAATATGTCCCAGCAGTGTTCTAAGTTCTTTGTATATTCCCAACTCATTTAATCCTATGGGATGAGGTAGGTATTCTTATTGTACTCAGTTTGGATTTAAGGAGACTAAAACCCAAGGCACTTGAGTAAATAGCCCAAAGTTACCCAGTTAGAAAATTGCCAAGCCGGGGTTCTCCCCACAAGCAGGCCGGCTCCACCGAGCCCCCATGAAGAGGAAACCATAAATAGGTAAAGAAACGGACTGAAAACAGGCTTCCCAGTAAAGCTTCAGTGTAGAATTCAGCGTGCAAATGTTTTGGGCATCTGCTAGGGGATACGGGGAAGGGTTTTTCTCTTCTGCCCGTAACTTTTCACCCCCGCAGGCTCCCCAGGGGAACACGGTACACTGGAGCTTGTGGCTGCTGCGAAAGGTTTGTCATAGGCACACGGTGGGACCGCCTTGGGCTCCTCGTGCTCCAGAAGCAGACACAGCTAAGGCATCACTCATATATCTTTAAAAAGGCTTTGGAAGGTAGCTTTGTCTTCAAAAATCAAAGAATGTATAGTATGGGGAAGATAATCTGCTTTCATGATCAGTGTTTAGTGATAACAATTGTTCAGATCTGTGGCTTCTTCACCTACCAGGTATCTCTTCTGTACTTTAGCTTTTCTTATCTTCAACACATATTTATTAAATGCCCACTCCATGAGTTGCACTATCCTATCAGAGATGTGGAAATATTAAGACATTATTCCAAATGATTTGCCTTTTAATTTTCTAGTAAAAATTACCTTTTCCCCTTAATTCTTTAACTGGTAGTCTCAACTGAAATAATATCTACCAACCAGTTTACAGTATTTCCTGGCAAGGTGGTAGCACATTTATATTCTATGCAAGCATTACAATTAATATATGGCCAGATATTCTAGAAAAATACTGGAGGTGGGTAATTCAAATACTTCATTTAGTTGAAATGTATATTCATCTAATTTTATTTCTTAAGAGAAAAAAACTATTTCCCCTTAGGTAAAATTAATAAAATATCTAGAGAATATTTAAATGTCTAGAGAGAGTATTTTAAGGACTTATTTCCATTTGCCTCCATCACCAGTAGGAACACATTCTTTACAATGGCTCGTTCATTCTATTCCATGGGTTGCAGTAGAAGCTGCGGGTGACCTCTCTGGGCTGCTGATCTTGTATTTGGCCTCACAGTTGGGTGTCGCTAGCCTCCTGTCCCCTTAAAGGCCAAAGTTGAACACTACATTATCCAGGCAGACGACACCTTATTCTTATTCCTCAACAATTCCAACAACTCACAGCCCCTCTTGGAGCCTTTATGAACACAGATGTCATTTTAATGGCAGAAGAGCTGAAGTGACAAGAAAGTGACCTGCAGGTGAACCCAGGAGCAGGTGAGGCCTGTCAGTTTTTAATTTGAAACCGGTGTCACGGCTGAGAAATGGCCGATATAATCACATTTGTAACTCATCTCCTATAAACTCTGCAAACAGTCAAGAGATGGCTGTGTGGGAAATATGAAATTAACAATTCATGTGCAGCTGGCTGAGCACCTAAGTCAGTTGTACCTTTGAAAACTGTATAAAAGCCCACACTTTTCCAAGGTGATGAGACTAGCATTACTCCTGACAAAAAATTTGTTCTTGGGATAAATTTATAAAGACATAAATAACACTTTGAAAAGGCCATTACAGTTCCAACCGATAAATTCAACTTACCATATAGTCCAAGCAAAAAGAGTGCCTAATTAATACCACTATCACACAATCTTTATCTCCCAAAGTTCAGCCCTAATGTGAACTTTCACAACAATGCTTCTTGCTTAAAACATTTTCTATTTAAGTCCCTTAAGATTTCATATAGCAAAAATTCACTCTAAATATTACAAGTATTATTACTCTAGAATTACTCTGTAATTTGCAAATTTTACATTTAACCAATTATATGAACTTGGGCCTTCTGTACCAAAGTGAAATTTAAATGCTCTGTAAAATTATTGTAGTATTTCTATCAAGTCAAGAAAGCATTCCAAAGCTCTGCAGGGTAGAGTGCTCTGATAGGATTAAAGGTGATGTGACAGTTAGCATTTAGCAACATAAATTGGTATTAGAACAAGGTTGTTGCAGTGGGGCTGGGGATGTAGCCCAGTGGTAGAGCACTTGCCTAGAGCACAACCACAAGTTTGATCCTTAGCATCACAAAAAGAAAAAAAAAAAGACTGTCGAGGAACAAGAGATTCGTTGTTTTATTTTCATAGAGTTAGAATGAGAAATAATTGCTGCTTTTAGTAATTATTGGTTGGGTACTATTCAAAGCCCTTTACCTAGGCTGATTTCTTGTATCTTCATAATAACCCTATGAAAAGGCCCATTTTGTAAGCCATATGTTGCAGTTCAAAGAACCTGAGGCAAAGAAAGCCTATTTACCAAACCACTACAGTTGAGGCAGGATTTGAACCCAAGTCTGACTCAAGGGTCTTTGGTCTAAACTCTTAATCACGCTCCAGAACATGCACTTTGATTGTCTCACTGCTTCTGTGACTCCAAAGAACATGAAGATGGAGCCCACACTGAAATGTTTTCAACTAAAGTACATGTAAGATCAGTTGCAATTGTGTATTTCCTGTTGGTGGAACAATGAACTGCTCCTAAACATAGCTCCTTAGAACTCTTAAGGGGCTCGCCAGGTTATATCACACCCTAAATTTCTAATATGTGGAATTTCTGCACTTTTAAGGGTCAGTCACATATTCCCTCATCTGTTTAAGTAGTATACATGTTTGATAGAAGAAAATATTATGGAAGAAAAAGAGCTGAGATTATGGAGTCAAAGAACCTGAATATGAAACCCAGACCTACAACTTATTCTCTGGGCCAACTTGCTCAAATGACTTAATCTTGGTTTCTTTATCCCCATCATGAGAAGAATACTGCTTTTAATTATTATTTAAGAGAAGTATTGTGAAACTCTAAGGAGACAATGTATATTAAAAAGCTGTGTAAAGAGGGACATAGAAGGGAGAATCTCAAATAGGAGTGTCTAGCTTAGTGATGTCACACAGAGACCAGATCAAAAACGACATGAAACAACACAACCTTGAATTTCTTTCCTATAACTCTTTCCTTCCATATTAGGGATGTTTTATATAACTAACACTCCCCTCTTTTCCTAAGAAAACTGAGTGAATTCTAATGGTGTCTGATCCATAAGGCTTCAAAACTGCAGAAGGAGATTCAGTAACAAAATAAAAATATGTATGTGCTAAAGACTTCCCAAAGCCTCAATTTCTGGGCTTTAACACATGTTCTTTCTCTTCTTGGTTCATTGTGAACACACTTTCTTCACCTGTGCATTTCCCACGTGACCAGCCAAAATCAACTGGACCTTTTCTGAGTACCCATGTAGATCTGAATTACATTCTCAAGTTATCCAATAGCATCTTTTTACTTCTTTTTTTTTTTTTGTACCAGGGGTCAAACTCAGGACCTTGTGCTTCCAAGGCAGGTGCAGTGCCATTGAGCTACATTCCTGGAGCATGTTTCTACTTCTATTGTAGTCAGCAAATTGTATTGTAACTGTCTGGCTCTCTTTTTCCTCAGCTTGAGTGCAAGCCCCTAGAAGGCAGAGAATTTTACTGAATTTAATTCTGCATCCCTGGTATCTAACCCAGAGCCTGGCATAAGCAGAGGCTCAATAAACAATTCTGATAACAGACTGGGACCTGAGGTACATAGTCAAGCAGACATGAGAAATGAACTTTGACTAAAAGAAAAAAAGAATTCTGTAAATGAAAAGTAACTCTAGTAGGCAGTAAATGAAAGCAATACACAATAAGAGGAATAGATAAGCAACCTGCAGAAAACTATTCAGTTATAACAGGCTAAGTAGAAAGAAAGAGATATTTTTAAGAGGATAAATAATTTTAAAAACCAATTAAAATAATTTAGACATAATGCAATGGGTTATTTACTCACAAACTAATGTTTTCTGTCTTTCAACAGGTATTTTGGGGTTCAGCTATGTACCTGCTTTGTTACAAAGTCACAGAAAACCAATGCAATATGGTTTACTACCTTGAAGAGTTGACAATACTGCAATTTCAGTTGAAACACCTGTATTAAATTGAAAGAATAGTCTGTCAGCTAGCTGGCATAAACCACTGGGCTAGGTGTGTATGTAGTGTGTTTGTACATCAGTCAAGCAAACCTGTGAGGCCCATTCACTTGTCCTCTGTCCTCACAAGAGGTTCTTGCCTCTCTCCTCAGAGAATTTCCTAAAAACCTGTCCATTCACCATGATAAGTCCAGCACCAACGAATTCCACATACAGACTTTGATCCTCATGGGATGCTTCACAAAGGTTTTGCTTTTCTTTTTTTTCTTTTGTATCTTCCCTTCTTCTCTTCTCTTCTTTATCTTTACACTCATTTTTATCCTTGTGCTAGTTTGCTAGATCTACCATGACAACTACCACCGACTAGATTATTTTTTTCTCTTAGCTTTAGAGACTGGAAACCAAGATCAATGAGTCACGCCATTTCCTTCTGAGGCCCCTTTCCTTGGCAGTAGATGGTCCTCTCTCTGTATGAATATGTTTCCTAATTTCCTCTTCTAATGAGGGTACCAGCCATACTGGATTAGGTCTCATGACAATAACTTCATTTTAACTTATTTTCCTCTTACGACCTTGTCTCCAACATAGTCACATTCTGAGGTACTGGAGGTTAGAACTTCAACATACAAGTCTGGAAAGGTCATAATTCCACCCATAACTATCGCTTCCCCATCACAGCATCAGCTGATGTAACAGACAGCAGCCACAGAGCCCTCCTGCTTTACTGAGCATGAATCTAGAATCCCAGCTCCATGAGTTCAAAGTTCTGAGTAACAAGTTCTCTAAATTGGCTGCACTTTGGAAAAGACTCTGGAAGACTTGAAAAAAAAATACTGGTACTGAATCTCATTCCCAGAAGTCTGATGTAATTGGTTCAGGTTGTAGCCTGGACAGGAGGATTGTTCAAAACTTCCCAAGGAATTCAAATACATAGAGATGAGAACCAGAGAAAGACTATTTGAGTGAAGGATGAAGACATGCAGAAACAAGTGAAGGAACTCTGTGGTTTCAGACCTAGAGTCATTTAAAATTTTTTACTATATAACACATTTCATAAGAGCTGAGGGCTTTATTGACCTGTTATCATCTACAGATATTTCCCATAACTGATGATGACCAGATTAGCCACTAATAGTAATTTAACCAGTAACTGATGAAGGAAAAACTGCTAATGAGGAACACTGCACAAGCCAGCACTCTAAAAGTGCTCTCTGCCTTTTAAGAACCAAAGCTTGAGTGGACGGGAGAGAAGGTCTCTAGATTCACCTTCATGGTCCCTTTAACTTTAGGAGAATATGAATGACAAAACTAAAATACAAAATTTTTCTAAAAGATCTAAAATTTAATCACTATAATGATTATAAATGCTTGCACATATGTTTCTTTGGTGTAATTCATTTTTTACCTTCAGAAAAAATTAAAGATGTATTTCTGACTCCTAGATTTCATCTGCTTCTTTCCTATATTATATATGCATTGTGATTCTCAAACACTTTCTTCTTACTGGGACATTTCATCCTTCAATGTGTTTTATTTCCACACACACACACACACACACACACACACAATTTAATGCGACAGTAATGGCTTCCATACATTTGTAGAAATCTGGTCATCACCTGACACAAGCCAGTGTAATTCTCAGTGTATAAACTAATTATGCTACAAAGTCTATGTGGGTTGTGGTTATAACTTGAAAAAACACTTTCCTCTACAAATGATTATGAGCAGTGGTTGTAGTTTCAGGGCAGTCACAAAGACACAGTGGAAACCTATGCCTTATTCATTTTATACACACCAGCAGGCCAGTGTGCTCAGTGGTGATAGGAGTGGGCTAACCCAGGAAAAGGAAGAGATTTGCTTCTTCCTTCTCAACTCCTAAAATTACTCACCTACCTTCTCTGTTAAAACACACATCTGGGCTGGGGACATAGCTCAGCAGTGCTGTGCCTGCCTGGCAAGCACAAGATCCTGAGTTTGATTCCCAGTACCAAAAACAAAAAACAAATAAAGCACATCTTCTGAGTGTCGTTCACCTTATCTAGAAGGCAATGATTTTTTCATTAAGTTTATTGGTACATTTTAGGTGTCCATTATGATCACATTCATCATTGGGAATTTGTAGCTGTATGTGATCTATCTTGGGTCTTGTATTTTCCCATTCCTCTTTCTTCCTGCTCTCCTCCAACCCTCACTAGTTATAAAAGCTTTGTTTCCATTTTTTCCTTCTTTTCTCATTTTTTCCTTCCCTATTTCCTTTCCCTTACCCCACCCCCATGTCCCCTTCCCCTTTGGACCTTTCCTTCCTAATTTACATTATCTATTATACATTTTGGTCCTCATTTACACTTTCAGTTCTTCACATCAGAGAAACAATTCAGTATTTATACACGTGTGTTCTATTTATCTCACTTAAGAGTATGGCCTGAACGTGCATCCATTTAGCTATGAATGACTAGTTTATCATTCTTTATTACTGAATAATACTCCATTTTATTTTATTTTTTTTTAAACCACACATTTTTTTATCTAGTCACCAGTTGATGGGCATTTGGGCTGCTTCCAAGATTTAGCTATTACAAACTGTGCCGCTATAAACATGGGTGTACATATATCACTATGATATGATGCTTTTAATTCTTAGGGGAAGATACCCAGCAGGGGAATAACTGGGTCAAATGGGACTTCTAATCCTAGTTTTTTGAGGTATCTCCACACTGATTTCCACAATGGTTGCACCAGTCTACACTCCCACCAATGGTGGAGAAGGATTCCTTTCTCCCCACATCCCCACCAGCATTTGTTATTGGTTGATTTCTTCATAGCAGCCATACGTTCTGGGGTGACGTGGAATCTCAGCGTTGTTTTTATTTGCATCTTTCCAATGACCAGTGATGCTGAACATTTTTTCATATGTTTATTTGCTATTTCTATTTCTTTGTCTGAGAAATGTCCGTTCGTTTCAGATACCCATTTTTGGACTGGGTCTTTAAATTTGGGGGGTCTGATTTTTTTAAGTTCTTTTTATATTCTAGATAGTAGACCTTTGTCTGAGGAACAGCTAGTAAAATTTTTTTCCCATATTGTGGATTGTCTCTTCACTGTTGGTGGTTTCTCTTGCTATGCAGAAGCTTTTTAATAAAATGAGATCCCAGTCATTGATTCTTTGTGCTAGTTCCCATGTGATTGAGGTTTTGTTCATAAAGTCTTTTCCTACACCAATGTCTTCAAGTTCTACCTATCTTCCAGCAAGTTTAGTGTTTCTGGTTTAATATTTAGGTCTTTGATCCATTTTTATTTTAGTTTTGTGCATGGTGAGAGATACAGGTCTAGTTTTAATCTTTGGCAAGTTGAAACCTAGTTTTTCTAGCACCATTTATCAAAGAGGCTATCTTTCCTCCAGTGAGGGTGTTTGGCTCCTTTGTCAAAGATGAGGTGACTGAGTGTGTCTAGAGTTGCGTCTGGGTCTTCTAACCTGTTCCATTGATCCTTGGGTCTGTTTCTTTTCCAGTACCATGCTCTTTTTATCACAGTAGCTTTATAGTATAGTTTCAGGTTGGGGGTTGTGATACCTCCTGCCTCGTCTTTGTTGCCTAGAAGAGCTTTTGCTATTCTAGGTCTCTTCTGGTTCCAAATGAATTTTTGGATTGTTTTCTCTAGTTTTGTGAAATATGCTGTTGGAATTTCAATCAGGATTGCACTGACTCTATATAGCAGTTTTGGAAGTATGGCCATCTTCGATATATCGGCTCTTCATTGACTCCAGTCAGTCTTATGTTAGTCTTCTTTGCATCATCTAGTAGCTGCTGGATTGTTTTCTCATGGTCCTTTGCTATTTTTAAGAAATCTTTCCTTTCCTGGTCACTAACTGCAATCCTGTTTTCTATATCTGATATGCTGTCCTCACATTGGCTCATTCCACTGCATATACTTTCAATGGAGTTTTTGATCTCCTGGATATCTGTTTGAATCTGTATTATGGATTCTATTTCTTTCCTATGCTGGGCCTTCATAGATTCTATCATGTTCCTGAGCGCCTCTATTTTTTTTATCTGTGTCTGCACTAGAGTTATTAATCATGTCTTTCACTAAGGTCACCATCTCTGTTGTTATCTGAGAAATTATTTCTGATTTCATTTTTTCCAGAGCCTCTTTCATGGCCAGTTCAGGAAGTTGTTCAGGAAGTTCAGGTGGTTGAATTTTATTGTCTCATTGCCCCCTAGATTTCCCTTTGGTGATCTGGAAATCTGGGTTTGCATCTTGTTTAGGTGTCTTCTCATTTCTATTTTTTTCTTGTTGATGTTTTTGGTTTAATTCCTGGGTTGCTGCTTGTAAAATGCATATTGCAAGTATCTTTCTTGCTAGTATTTAGAACACTTAGTGAAAGGCTACTTCTTGGATTGTCTTCCAGTTATTGTTGGACTTTGGGTTTTGTCTTTAATGGCCCTTAAGCAATCTCAGTCTTGGTAAACCAGGAAAGATACTTGAGTATAACAGTCACATCACCCTTGCCAAAGTAATACAATCAGCATCAACAATAGCATCAAACACAGCTTAGAAAATGACAAATAGTGGTAGCTATTATTCTGATACCTTTAACCATTTGAACTAGACTTGTGATTATATATCAAAATTAAGGATCAGCCAGAAATATGTTTACAGTAAATAAGCCCTTCAATATATATACCCTCCCAGAGAAGATTTAGAAGGAGTTGGAGAGGGGAACAGAAAGATAAAAGGAGGGCAAAAATTTAGAAATAGGGCTAGAAGACACAGGAAGATCAAGCAAGCTTTGGGAAACTGGTAAAGACAGGAGGAAAAGAGAGACAGAAGGAACAAATATAAGAACAATTAAACTAACAGCAACAGGGAAACTGTAAACTGTATTCACTCTCCTATAAGAATAAGAACAATTGAGAGAAAGAAAAAAAGAAGAAAAGAAAAAAGAAGAGAAAAAAATAGGACAAGAAAGGAGAGAAAAGAAGGAGAAGGAGGAGAAGAAGGAGGAGTAGGAAGAGAGGAGAAGGAAAAAGAGAAAGAAAAGGATAAAAAAAGAAAAGGGGGGTCCCCTTCAAAGTGTGTCTCTGCTGTCTCTGGTAGACAAGGTGGGCAACAGCCTGAAGATTCAAGTCAGATAATCTCAGCAAGCCCACTGTAGTGCACTGAGATTCAAGCTAGTTTTTGGCTGCAAGGCCAGAATTGAGCTTCCTGATCTCCTGCAGATTTAAACTCTGCACAGTTCTACTGCAGGTTCGAGTTGCCCTTCCTCTCAGCAAGTCCAGGTCCAGGAGAAGATGCCAATCCCACCAACTCACCAACTGTTGTAGTCCACTGGCTTTTCACTGCAGTGTCTCTCTTAGCTCTCCCCATGGGCTTCAACTTTCTGACTTCTGGGGTTGACATCTGGGGCCTTTCCTCAATCACAGTATTCCCTATATCTCTTGCCCAAGTCTCCCCTCTGTGATCCTGTCTACACAGCTCTCTCATCTGCTGTGGTGCTTTTTGCATGTGTCCACTGACCCAGTGCAAGGGAAGAAGTGTTCCCTTTCCTGTTGCCAGCAATGCCCCTTGCCCACCCCCATATCTGGTCTCAGAGCAGAGTGAGCATCTCCAGCCCTTTGTAGGCAAGGCCCTGGGTGGACCTGGAAGCAGAGTTTGGCTGAACTTGTTCTCTACTTCACAGCATAAGTCTCTTTGATCTATTGACCAGCTGCCAGCAGTTCACTGTGGCTGAACGTCTCTTCCCTTCTTTCTAGAAGGCGATGTTTACTTCCTTCTATTCTCATAACAGCACCTGAGGAAAGTGTGAATCAGTAAACTTGGTTAGTTTCCTAAGACAAAGCCTTCAGATGTAGTAAAGAAATATTCAAAATTGCAGGGTCTGACTCCCACCCTAATCAAAGAAACTTGGTCAGACTTAAATTTACCAGCATGGCAATGATGGTTTTTCCATATCTAGTCATTAGCTTTCCCAAGCACCATATCCATACACTTCTTCTGGTTATTATCTAAAGTATCTGCTACTGTTTATTAATCCCTCCTTCTTGACTACCATAATAATGACTTGTTAATTTGCTTCCTACTTTTCCATCACCCTCCTTAATCTGTTGGTTTTCCTGTCCTATTTGTATAAGGCCAGAAACTGGCTTTTTAAAAAAAATTTTCTCTCAGGTTAAATTAACCACATTCTTCTCACTCCCTTTGCTAATCTCAACTACTCTCCTACTTTGATTATCATTCATGGGTTGAATACTACAAATCTTACCCTTAGGTGAGGTTTATGAGTTCTAGAACTTTCCAACAATCTACTTGTTCAACAAATATTGTTAAGACCCTATTATATGCCGGCCATGTACTGTGTCCTAAGGACATAACACAAAAGAAAGCACTCTCTCAGTCTCTCAGAAACCTCACTATATTCCCTGCTGAAACAAGCACATAACTGGGAAACATCAAATGACAATTCTACTTACAGTATCTGTGTCACATTCAACAATCTTTTCTTCTGTTTTATTATCTTTAAAATGTGGCCATGTTAAAGGCTTCCTATATACTATGGGTACGAGTCTTTTAAACTGTTAAGAGATGTATGAAAATTGTGTCAGTTTAACAATACCACATCATAAAATATCTTTGCATTATCTTCCTTAGTGGGAATTTTAAGTTCCATTTGTGTCATTTCCTAGAGTTATAAATATATTATGCCATGTAGCTAGTTGTTTAGAAATTTGGGGAAATTTGTGCCCCTAGTGTTTACTTCTACTATCAAATAAACTACTTATAGCAGGCAACTCAAATGTATTATTACTAAAATTCTTAGTGACATGGAAATGTCTAAATTAAAACTAGGGGCTGGTGATTTCTGCTTCTAGCCATGATGGAATAACTAGCCTTCCTTCCATAAACAACTATAAAACTGGATAAAATATATTAAATAACGCTTTTCAGAGATGGGGCACACAGCCACACAGAACTGCCATCCCAGAAGGAAGGAAAGACTATATACACACCAAAGTCCACATTTCCCCTGGCTTTCTGCCAGAAGAAACATGCCCAACTGTGCCATGCTATCTTGTTAAAGTGAAGAGGCAGACACCAACATCAGGGCTGCTAAAGCAGGTAGAAGTTACAGGAACAGTAGGAGAAAAGGGTGCTCTGGACAAAGAAGAAACTCCAGAAATCTGCAAGGTCAGGTAGTAAAAAGTGATAGGAGCTGTGAACTGCATATTTCTGAAGGTTGCATTGAATTGGAACACACAGAATTTTTGATCAGATTGATGAGATGTTACTGAACAGCCCAGACATCCAAATAAAAACCTCAAAAGAAAAAAAAAAAAAACAGAATTAGGAGTAGAATTAGCACTCTGGACTCACACTATCAAAAGTTAAAAACAAGTCTTAACAGAATTATGCTCATCTACCAATTAATTGATTACCTGCCAGAGCAGAACCCAACACTCTAGGGGCAAACTGTAAAATTCACTCTCAACAATGACATACCTATGCTTTCTAACATCACTACAAATGACTGGACACATAGAAGCAGAAGTAGATGAAGGTTTCTATATAAATAGACCTATTTGTGACAAATATTGGAATTAGTAGACATGAAATTTAAAGGAATAATTATGAATATTATTAAGGATATGAAGGAAAACACAAACATGTTGAGTAAAGTGATTTTTCAGTAGGGAAATAAAAATTGTCTTTGAAAGACACAAATTAGAATTCTAGAGCTGAAGAAAATATTCACCATGAAAAAAAGTCACCAGATGTATTCAGCAGCAGGCTGCAAACTATAAAAGAAAAGATCATGGAACTTGAAGGAGAGCAATGGAAACTATTCATGGTACAGTGTACTAATGGAAAAAAGCTAAGAATAAAGAAAGCTTCAGTAGCTAGTGAGAAAATATCAGTATAACATACGTTTAATTGGAGTTACAGAAATGGAGGAAAAATTGGGACAGAAAAATATTTGAAGAAATAAGAGTTCAAATTTTCCTAAATGTCATATAAATATCAACACACAGAATGAAAACTCAAGAAAAAAAGTCCCAAGCAGAATCAAATTTCTAAAAACAGAGAAAAAAAATAATCAAGCCCACAGAGGGAAAAAGAAGAAAGTAATGTTAAACTATCACTAACTTTACATCATAAATGATGCATGCCAGAAGAGAGAAGAATTTATTTAATGAAATTTACTTCAAAAAAATCAATGGGGAATTTTATAAAAATATCATTCAAAATAATAGTGAAAGAGGAAACTTTTCAAGCAAACAATACCTGAGAGAAACTGTAAGCAATAGATTTATATTATAAGAAATGATACAGAAAGCTCTTTTTGCTGAAAGAAAATAAACTCCAGTAAGAACTTGAATTGTATATGATGTAATAAAGAATACCAGAAATGGACAACATGGCTAAATATAAAAGATTATTGGTCTTGTTTCTTTTTTTTTAAAGGACAGCTTAAGAAAAAATAAGAAAAGCATATAACATATGTAAAATAAAATATACCACAATGAAAGCACAAAGATAGGAGGGTAGAAATATACTATTGCAAGGTTCTTAAGTTACACATAACATGTTACATATTATTTGAAAATAGACTGTGATAAGTTAAAGAAGTGTATTTTAAACCCTAGAAACACCACTAAAACAGAAGTAAATATAAAGCCATTAAAAGACATAAAATGCAATATATTCATGAACATATCAAAAGAAAAAAAGAATAAAGAAAATAACATCAGGAACACCAAAATAAATGAAACAAAACAGTAGCAGACAATATATTTAACCACACTGGTAATTAAATAAATATAAATGGTTTTAAACATAGCAATTAAAAGGCAACTATTATCATACCAGATAAAATACTAAAACCCAACTATACGTTTGTTGTAAAAGTGAACTTTAAATATAATACTTTAAAAGGACAAAATATACAGCTGATAAAAATACAAAACACAAAATGCCTAAATACAAAATAACTAAATGTGAAAAGGAAGGGTGATATTATATCATAAAACCTATTAGTTTAACTAGTTGAGTTAGTTATATTAATATCAAAGTAGATTTCAAGACAATAAGTATTGCTGTTGATTAAAAAAAAGAGAGAACATTTCATTATAATAGAAGGTAAGTTGATCAAGCATAACTAACCATCCTAAATATGAATGGACTTAATGACATCATGGACCTAATAAAACTTCAAAATACATAAAGTAAAAACTGAAGGGCGTAAAGGAAGAAACAGAAATCTACAGACACACTTGGAGATGTTACAATCTCTCCCATTTCTCTGTAACTGATGGAAAAGCTAGGAGAAATAATGCTAATATAAAAAGTATCAGTTCAAATAACAGAACCTAATTGACAAATGTTAATATGGTAATACACTCAATGGTGGCAGAATTCATACTCTTTTTCAAGAAAACATGAAATATTCACCTGTATAAATTATACAAATGGGCTGAGAGTAGCACAGTGGTAGAGTACTTACCTGGCATGTACAAAGCCTTGTGTTCAATCCCTAGCACCATACACACACACATACACACACACACACACACACACACACACACACACACAGCAAAATCATCCTGGACTACAAAATGTTTCAAAACTTTGAAAAGATAGTAATTATGCTTTGTAAGTTTCCTGGCTAAAAGGGAATTGAATTACAAAATCAGTAACAAAAAGATATCTAGGAGATTCCAAGCCTTTAGGTTAGTGTCAGTCATTTGATTTCAAATCTCCACGTACATTACCTACACCACACAAAATGTCAAATCACAAAGTAGTGCAAATAAAAATCACAGAATGCTAGTGGACAAAGAATAGCATAAATGAGATCTCATTACTATTGTAATGATGAGTGAGACAAAGAAGAAATGTTGAAACAGAAACTCTCCTAGATTAAAAAAGATAAAAGATAAAATGTTACACCAAAGTACCAAAAATGAACATGAGTCTCAGATTGGTCATTCATGACACTGACTTTGAAAAATGGGCTAAAAAGTGATCAAGATTAGAAGTGACAGTCTCAAAGAATTCTTATTTCCAGGGAAATAAAATCAATAGTGGAAGGATAGTGTTCCTCAGAAACCAGGTAGTGAAAGAAGGGTAGAACCTGGGCAATCCACGTGAAGTCCACATGGGTAAGGAGGAACCTTCCACCACCAATATCATACACTAAATGAACTATATTTCATTAAGTTAGTACAGAAAGTGTTCTTGTCCTAGGATCTTCTCCACAAAATGCATAAAAACAGGAAAAATATTTTTAAAATTTTCACTGTAACTATTAAAAGTAAAAAATAGAAAACATGACCCAAAACAATCTAGCTGATGAAAATTCTACCCTCAAATAAAGCCATGATATAAAAGAAATGGTAATCCATAGTGAATTAGACATGTAAACAATCATCTAAGGATGTGAAAATAATTTTGAATCATACATTCTAAAACTAAAACAAAAAAGGACAGAGGAAAATATAAAATAAAATTGCATAGATCAAAAAAAATTGCATAGATCAAATTCAAGAAGAGATAAAATGAAACAAAGTAATATCAGAAGAAACAAAGAAATTATAAGACACTTAAGGAAATAAAGGGTTCAAGTCAAAACATTAATCAGAATTATTGAAGAAGAAAAATGGAAATAATTCAAGAAAATAAAAATGACATTTCTTTTTTTAAAGAGAGAAGCAAAAATGTTCAGAGATGAAGTGGTTGAAATGTAAGCCTGGTAAAGAAGATCCAACTTACACATTATTGGAGTCCCTGAAGAAGGAAAGGGGAGAAGAAAGAAGAAATTAAGGAAGGAAAAAAAGAACAAGGGAAGGTAAATGAAAACTAATATATAAAAATATAAATAAAGAAAACTTTTCAGAAATAAAGAATAATTGAATCTAAACTCTAGAAAGTTGTGCCAGATACTACTCTGGAACATACTTTCAAAACTTTAAAAGTAAAAGAAAAAATCCTCAGGGCCTGAGGCAAAAAAAACAAAGAAAAATTATATGAATTTACAAAAAAGTTACAAAAGCAATACAATTTTCAAAAGCAATATGAAAAGCGAAACAAAAGCAATTTACATTTTCAAGAAGTTTAAGGAAATTGCAAGCTAAAGATTTTATACATACCAAGATGTCCTTCAAGTATCCAGGGTATAGAAAAACAATTTGAAAATAGGAGAATTTGAAAGGACTGCACACATGTTTATCTACAGGAGGGTTTATTAAAAAATAAGTTGTATCCAATCAAAATCCATGACAAAAAGATTAATGATAAGCATTTCAGATATCTCATTTTTGTAGAGCTAAGATCAAAACAAGGGCAAGGCTCCAAAGAAAATATAGTTCATACACGTTTTGTTCTCACAAAATGGAAAGAATCCAACTAAAAAATATTAGCTTTTTAATTTTTATACTTATTAGATGTGAGCCAAAATATATCATTTAAAACTGACAAACATTATAGTAAGTGGTAAAAATACAAACATAAAGTTTATCACTAGGACGAAAAGGACAAGGTCCTAAGTACAAAAGAAAAAATTTTAGAGAAGATAACAAAAAGACAGTAACACACTAAATACAACATAATATACATGGTAATCATAGCATAGCAAAGCTTGAAACCAAATACATCAGTTGAGGTAATAGAATTAATTATTTAATTAATTTAATAAAAAATCTTCAAATTGGCTCATAAAGCATAATCTAATTCAATGCTGTATTCAAGATGTATCTAAATAGATATACATTATATTGAAAGATAGTTTTGCAGGGTACATCAATCTGGGTTGGAGGCTGTTTTCTTTTAGGGCTTGGAATATGTCACTCCAAGCTCTTCTTGCCTTGATGGTTTGTGTTGAGAAGTCTGCTGTGATTCTGATGGGCTTTCCTTTGTATGTGATTTGTTTCTTTTCTCTCACTGTTTGTAGAACTTTGTTCTTCTGTTGAGTTTCTGGAATCTTAACAATTGTATGCCTATGTGTAGATTTTTTTTGATCAAGGCTATTTGGAGTCCTATATGCCTCACTTATCTGTATGTCAAGCTCTTTTCCCCTGCTTGGGAAGTTTTCTGCCATTATTTCTGTGAAGAGATTTTTTATGTCATCTGCACTCTCTCCTGTTTCTTCATTGACTCCAATCAGTCTTAGGTTATTCTTTTTTGCATCATCTAGCAGCTGCTGGATTGATTTCTCATGTTCCCTTATAATTTTGAAGCAATTTTTCTTTTCCTGGTCACTAATTGCAATCTTATCTTCTATATCTGAAATTCTGTCCTCACATTGGCTCATTCTGCTGTGTAGACTTTCAATGGAGTTTTTCATGTCCTGGAAATCCATTTGCGTCTGTTTTATGGATTCCATTTGTTTCCTATGTTGGGATTCAATCATGTTCCTGAGCTTCTCTCCAGATTTATTAATCATGTCTTGCACTAGGAGCACAATTTCTCCTGTTATCTGAGAAATTATTTCTGATTTCATTTTTTCCAGATCCCCTTTTGTTGCCAGTTCAGTGGGTCCAGGCGGTTGAGTATCACAGTGTTCCATCTCATTTCCCTTTGGGTTTGCTGTAGGTGATCTGGAAGTCTGGTTTTGAGACTTATTTACATGTTTTCTCATTTCGACTGGGGGGGGGGGGCTGTTGGCCCCTGTATGGATTACCTCCTCTGAGCTGGGAGAGGTGGGACAGGGGCCGGGAGCAGTGGTAGGGATGGTGGCCCAAAAGCCCTTTCCTGTGGGCTGGGAGCAGCGGGAGGGATGGTGGCTGGGAAGCCCCTTCCTCTGGTGCAGGAGCAGTGGGATGGTGGCCCGGAAGCCCCTACCTCTGGGCCTGGAGCAGCGGGACTCAGTACCATGGTCTGGTCGTCTGGTGTCCTCTCTGTCTTTGTAGTGTGGAACCAAGCGGCTGTACAGAGGAGCGGGGTGCAGTCCAGTGGATTGTTGCCGTGGTGCGGGCTGATTTGGCGTGTTCCATGTGACTCGGGACCTCGGTAGGGCATGCGGAGACCTGCCTGTCTGATATATATTATATTATATCCTGGATACAGCCTGTTAAGGTCCTATATCCTCAAAAACTATTGAAATTAAAAAATTAAATTTGAAAAGAAAGAATCAAATTTGACTGAACTACATTTCAATTGAATAACATAATTGCACTTAGGAAAAAAATTAATTCAGTTAATTTTTAAGACAGTATAAAGTGAAAGGATGTACCTGCAAATACTTCTTAAGTTTAATAGGTAAGGGTGTGTGTGTGTGTGTGTGTGTGTGTGTATCTGTGGGTGTAGTGGCTTCAGTATGACTATTCTAAAACTACTTCACCCAGGCATGGTCTCACATGCCTATAACCCTAGCACTTGGGAGGCTGAGACAGGAGGATCATCTTGAGCTCAAGGCCAGCCAGAGCTACACAATGTGTTCAAGACCAACCTGAACTATACAGCTAAACCCTGTCTCAAAAAAACCAAAAAAGTTTAAAAAATAGAAAAAAATAAAATTACGTCATATGTTCATAGGATTGAATAACTGAATACTAATAATCAAAAATGTGGTATTTCAAGGGGCTGGCACTTTTACTGGGGAAGAAAGCCTGAGGTATATCCACACAACAGGGTATTAGCAGTAAGAAGACTGATGCCTGTGATACGTCAAGCAATAAATGGATTAACATCAAACACGCTCTGCAGAGGACAGGCCTCATGTGAGGGAGTGTGCACACCATGATTACATTTATGTTAAATTCAGGAACAGAAAATGGTGAAAGAAGCCAAAACAGTGGTGGCCTGGGGGGAGGCAGGGGTGGGGTAGGGGCTGCAGTTTGCCCGGGAGGAGAGTCTTGTGAACTTTCCATGGAGATGAAAATATTTTTAATCTCCATATATGACATGGATTACACAGGTTCTATATTTGTTAAAACTCAGTGAAGTACAATACTGCATTTTAACTATGTGCAGATTAGACCGCAATAAAAAAGAAAAGAAAAGAAAAGAGAAGAAAAATGAGGGACTGGGCCTTCTAATTTAAGTATAATAGTAATCAGCTTGGCCACATCACCACCAAGGAAGCAGTATTGATGCGCAAATGTGTGTAAAAGACACAGTTAACAAATTGGGAGCCTTCTCCTTTCCACCAGTGTGAAAATACTTTTGACTTTTGCCATTTCTTCACACCTGCTGGGAGGACAGCCACCTTCGGTGCCTGCACTCTCCCCACTGTGAAGGAAACAATGATCTGAAGCATCAAGAATCAGGTCTGCCTGATCCACTGATAGCCGCAACAACAAACATAAGCCCTCTGCTCTGACTCAGAAGCAGCATGACTTTTCTTTTCTGAGTCTGTTATAGCTCAGGGGAGTGTCCTGTCCCACACAATGCAGTGACACAGTACAAGACTTCCTTTAAGACAATGCTCTGGTTTTGCTTGAAACTTCACACACCTCAAGAGAGGGACTGGAATAGGAAGGAAAGTAAATGTCTTCTGAAGAGGACTCCTACCAGGAAATCTGCATTTTAAAAAATCTATAACATGGTATGTCAGCATATCTTATTACTGGCTATTACAGTCTACTTTAGTCAAAAACAGAAATTTGGCTGGGCGTGGTGGCACAGGCCTGTAATCCCAACACCCAGGAGGCAGAGGCAGGAGGACTGCCTCGATTTTGAGGTCAGCTGGGGCTGAATAGTGTGCTCAAGGCCAGCCTGAATTACATACCCTGTCTTAAACAAATAAACATAGAATCTGCAGAATAAGTTGTTACATTGCCCATTGTCTAATCTGTGGGTTCTCTGCATCTGACAACTTGAATAAAAGTGTCCAGAACTTTTTTCTAAGAATTCAGATTTTAAACTTTATTTCTGCATTATATTTCCATAATCACCCAGATTCCAATACCTTAATTATAACAAAATACATTTTTCCTAAAACATTTTATGTGTAAAATTTCTTACTAGTGTGATCAACTTTTTGGTATGTGTTTAATAATATTAAAATTTTCCAGCAGGCAGAAAAAATATACAAATAAAAAATTCATTGTAATTTTGTCTTACCAGTATTTGAGTCTTATGCAGTTTTAACACATTTACTAAAATCACAAGAAATATTTCCTATCAGAACAAGAAGATCAAGCCTATTTCAGCGTATCTCTAAAGCAGTAAGCTAATGTGAAAAGAAAAAAAACACATGAAATAATAAGCATTCTGATTTTGTATGGATAATTGTATGTTTTACAATCTTTTACTATCATAATATATCTCAATCCTTTCCAACAAACTAAACCCAATTTAGTAATTGGGTATTTTTTTTCTATTTGAAGCTACTGAACACGCTTTCACACCTCTAAAAAGTGAATATCTTCATTTATAGATTTCTATTTCTATCATTTCATTTGTTAGTGTCATAACTGAGATGATAGTTTTTCCCCATGTGATTTTTTCCCGTAGAGATAGTATTCTGAACAACCTTAAAGCCCTGCCTACCAAGAAAGGGCAGAAGGGTAGGTAGGGAAACAGGAAACAGTTCTAAACGGCACCTCTGGCATTCATCCACTAGATGTCAGTCAAGCAGTTAGCATCATTTTGCATTCCTAATCCCGAAGACACAAATAGAAAGTTCAGAAAATCCATCCCTGATTCAGTATGAATATACCATACCACAAAGATGCAAAGAATTTTCCACACTGTGAACAAAAGCCTTGTGACTAGAGCGACTGTCTTATTAGAGAGGACTCTGGCCATCAAAGCCGTACAGCCTTTTCCCACATAGCATGGTTAGTTAAGGACAATTGTGTGGAGGCATTTGAGGTGACGCTAATCAGCCCATGAGAGAGAATAGGTCATTGTTTCAGAGAGTAATGTTTTAAAAGAGTGAGTTTGTGGAAGCAGAGAAAAAGAAAGCAGAATATTTCTTAAACATGTAACAGAAAATTTCAAAGAACACACACATAATACCAAACAATTTTTTAAAGTTGATTATATTGAGAATAAAATAGTCCTGGAAAAATTGACTTAAGACAAGACATATTGGTTTTTTACTACCAAAATTCATGAGTTTGTTCTGTTCTTTTAGACACTTGATATACTCTTCTCAGTAAAATGTAATGTGAGATTTGTAAGGCAGTTCTTGTAGAAGTGTGTCATGCAAGGTGCTTGTGGAAATAAAATGACTGTTTACCCAGTTATCAGATTGTCTCTGTCTAGTTCAATGCGTTCATTGTCACCATGGCCTTTGTTTGAACTCTTTGCAGTAAGACCAATCTCACCATGAATGAGATCAAGCATTCCACACAATCCCAAAGTAAATGTGGGAGGCAAAATAGAAATAAGTCCTGTAAAGATCTTTCCGAAAGTCTTGATTTCATCAAAAGTAAAATTAAGAAACCAAATTAGATGGTGTCAAATTTTTTTCCAGCTCTATAATTTTGTGATTGTGTGACAAGGCATTTCTTCATCTCAAAATAATGAAAATTTTTTACAGTGACTAGTTGTAATGAGTTAGTTGTTCTTAAAGATAGAGAAATGTAAATACACATCATTGATTATATTACTCAACCATAACTCGGATCCCTGGCTTTCCCAGAAAAATGGTTTATACTTTCTCTCCCCTTTCATGCCCAATGCAAGCCAGGGATTTCTCTTCCACGGTTCTCTTTATATTCTCCCTACTGCCATTTCTCATTTCCTAATCCCAAGTCATCATTTCTTCATCCCTATACTGCCACATCGCATCTCAAAAAAATACTGGTTTGGATATTTAGTGAAATCCAACCCAGCTGAAATTCTGCTGGAGATAATTCAGCGGAGAGGACTCATCTTTATAGTGTGTTTCCAATGAGTTGGCAGCCATGTCTGACACTTTCAGTTCTCCTGAGCCACTGACAATGAGGTCCACAACACTAGACACCATAGCTGGGAACCAAGGAAGTCAACAGTCTGTGTGTCATTCATGCTGAGAGGAGCAAGAAGTGGAACTTGAAATTCTAAGATGCTTAGACCCCACAGGTATTCTCAGTCTGAATATCATCCGGGTTCTTTGCACACTACTCATAAAATCCTGTATTCATTCAGCTTAAAACACATTTGTCAGCATCTTCTAGGCCACATACTGGGCTGAGCACTGGAAGTAAAGCTGTAAGATAGGCAGATGCAGTCTGCTCTTCAAGAAGCTGAAGTCTGGTATTGAATAGTGATGAATTAAAGCACATAAGGTTCTAAAGAGAAATTTTTAAAAATCACTGAAAGGCATGGGTAATTATAGTACAAAACAGCAAATAGTATGGCCCCTAATATAAATAAAACATAACAATGTGCAGAGAAGGCTGCACATTTTCCCAAGTAAGAGGCCTCATTTCCAGGAAGCCTTAGGTGTACTGTTAGAGAATCTCTTTGTTCAGACACTACTTTGAAATTCAGGGGGCCTGGAGGAACGCAAGGAAAATATTACTCAGAGAACAGATTCTAGCCCACTGTTATTATTATTTTCATTTTTGTTTCCTCAAAAACCTTATCAAAGTGTGTTGCCAGTTGCAACACAGAAAAGAAAGAGGTGAAATGAAAAGTCATTCCCTCCTTCCTTTGTACTGTCGATGTTGGGCTCCCTAGGAAAGACTTTAAGTAGAAAATCCTGGAAGGCCTCAAAGCCAATCCTGCTGTCACTTTACACAATATATAAAAGACAAAATAACTAATAGACTGCTAGAAGGGAGAAGTTTATCAAACTTAGCAATTAGCTCTTTACTTTAAAGGGATGTGGTGAGGCTAAATGACACAAAATATACAAGGTAATTGAAGGTTTTGGAAAGGAAGGACAGAGTTTTCAGACCTATAGGAATAGGCTCAAAGATTTACTGAACACTTGTCTAGCACTTTACATTTTTAAGTGGCTTTCACTTATTTTATCAGCTCCTCACAAAACCCTATAAAGCAGGCAGGGCAGGTACAGGTCTTTCTGTGATCCTTGAACATGGGGACATGGAAGTCACAATGAGACACAGATTGTACAAATGCATAGAAACACTTAGTGGTAAGGGGCAGGATGCCACAGGAACTGGACAACAAGGTGACCCCATACTCTAGCACCGATGACCAGGAATGAGGTCAGCATGAACGAGGAACACTTCCAGAAGGCAGAAGAAGGGCCGACACCAGTGAGCCAAGGCTCAGAGAGGGTGAGCTGACATGCTGGAGACTGCACAGCTGGTTACACTCTAGCCCTCAGGGCCCAGCTGAGTGGTTCTCCGGTGTACCATATATTTCCTTAAAGAGTTGTTAAAGCAGGGAAAGGGGGGTGTAGACCTCCTTATGCGGAAGGCCTAGTTTATACACGAAAATTTCTAGGTGCTTAGCAAACACTACCTGATTTAAGCCTCTCAACAATCCTGTGAGACATTGCTGTGGTCTCTGCTTTACGGCTGAAGAAACAGACTCAGAATTTAAGTTAACTTATCCAGGGTTATTATGTGCAGGTAGATATGAAGCCTGGATTCGAATTCAGATCTGTCTTATTCACAAGTTTATGCTTCCTTTTTAACTATTTATGTCCGTGCTCTTAATATGTTTATTTCTTATGTTTATTCCATAAGCACACAAGAAGAAGCTTTTCCACTCCTGCTTTGCTTTTAGACCTAATATATATATACATTTCCTAAATTAGAACCATGTTTGCCAGACCTTGAGATACCTAAGGTAGCTTCCTGCCAAGTTACTCAAAGGAACTTCGGAAAAGCATTAAAATATTTGATTTAAAAAGCAGAGGCAAACAGAGATGCAAGATATAACATAAATAAAACTAAATGGAAAATTGAATAAATGCTAAATACTGGCCAACTGGATAATCTAAACTTTCAATTATCTCTAAATGAATTCATACTTTTGAAAGATTAATTAAATATTTGGGTATCAATGTGATCACCACTCGGTTAATGTTAATTTTCCAAGGAAATATAAAGTCATATTGATAATAGAAGATAATTCGTATATGATAAAGTATCCACAAGGAAAATCTTTTAGCAAGATATATGGTCATAGAAAAGGTACATGGATATTAATTTTTCTTAAAACTTAAACGGTATATTCAGCAGTCTAAAGAAAAAGAGTGCTGAGGTCGATTTTCTTGTAAAGTAAGACATAAATGAACATTTTGCTCCTTATCCCAATTTGCCTTCCATTGTCTCAAAGTAAACTCCTCAGGGATTGGACATATCCTGGCATGGAAAATAATTAGAGTGCTCCTCGTTAAAGGAGACTGTAAGATGAACCCTTTCAGCTCCCAAAATGCCCTGTCCAAACGCAAACAACCTCAGGTTTGCTCCTTATCCGGAAACCTGTCCATCTCCGCCCCCTCCCATTTCCTCACTGTTCTGACCTTACCCCAGCTGGTCCGCCGGCCGCCGGCCTCACAGTCTGTTAGACCGCGTAGCAGAAATCAAACGCATACATGCCGGCGCCGTGATTCAATTCCCCTTCTCCTTGCCTTTCCTCTGCTCCGTGCCAGGGTCATTTCTGAAGCCATCGAGTGATGCGCCAAACTGTTGCACCTGTGCTGCTACTAAACACCCCTCCCCCACCGCCACCACCTCCATCTTCCCAGGCACTGGGCCCTAATCACCTTTTTCCCAGCCACAAAAGCTTTTCCCCTGCCAGCCAGGAATGCTAGAATTCCCTCAAGCACTGGCAAGGAAATATTTAAATGTAATCAGAGGATCTTCCTTTGCTGTTGTTGTTTTTTGCTCCTAGGGAAATTAATCTCTCCAAGGTATTCGATGTATTCTTTTGCTCTTCCGTGAGGCAATGTCACCCTACAGGGTTGAAGTGCGCACAGCTTGCAAAGGCTGAATATTTTCTTCTCCTTTGCTGCCGACACAGATGATACGTGCCTGGTTTGCTCAAGCAACCCTAATTGAATACTTCGCTTCATTTAAATTGTTTTAAACTTGGCTGTGAGAAATGCGGGTCTATCCCATCCCTCCCCCACCGGAGGAAGGCAGAATTGCTGGCAGCTGCAACTCTGCCACTGCTGCTCCCTCCCTAACCACAGTTCCCTCGCTGGCGAGCAACTTCTCAGCTCAGCTCTACCCCATCCTTGCTAGTCTGTGGTCCTTCCAATTTCATACAGTTCCTAGGAGAAAAGCTAGACCCTTTTTGTGGGGGGAGGGTACCGGAGGTTGAACTTGGGACCTTGCGTTTACGAGGCAGACGCAGAACCACTGAGCTATAAACCCCTGGCCCTTAGATTCTTTAGTAGTTTTAAAAGGACTTTTAAAGTCAAGCTGGTCTTAAATCTCTGCCCTACCATGCGCTGCTGTGTGAGCTTGGACAAATGACTTGACCTTTCTGAACTTCGGCTTCATTATCTATAAAGCATGAGGATAATACCAACCACACAGGGCTGCTGCAGTAGCTAGCATAATATCTGGCACACACTTGTATTAACTATAGTTTTAACAATTTTTTAAAAAAGCATACTGGCTTCAAGTTATTCCAGGGATGAGCTCAGCGAGTGGAGACTGCCCTGTGCTACAGAGAATCCAGCCATTGTAGGCTGTTTCTCCTGCCTTACTTTCCCTTTCCCACAGAAACCCCAGGAAGGACTCTGGCCTTCCCTTGCCTGTCTCTCTTGCTCCTGCTTCTCCCTCCTGACCTTCACTCTCCCCCTCTGAGCCCTGAGGTAGCAGGCCAGGGCTCTCAGCCCCAGGGAACTCTGAGTGACATGTTTTTCTTTCAGCAACACTGACGGCTCCATGTTGTCACTCAAGCACACCTGGATAAATTAAATCCTGGTATAATTTTACTATTTAATGAATGCTAATGTCCCTCCTCATATCGTCTCTTAACAGTTACTGAGTGTCCACAGATTATAATTAGACAGAAGGGACAAAGAGGCAGGCAGGGGGAATTGCAGTGCTGTCAGACAAGGCACAGGCGGCCCTGAGGATGGGCAGGGCTAAGGCTGTAGGGAGAGTTTCTCGGGTTCCAGCCACCATCCCAGTCACAAGCACCAGCCCCAGCTACGGTGTCAGACCCAGCTGTACAAGTGGCAGCCTTCAAGGACTCATGTTTGTAGTAAGCTCAGATGCTGTTACATCACCTAAAGGACCACAGTTTGATAACTGCAGCTAGAGGATGTGAAAATGAGCAGCTGAAGCAAGTAACTGACACAATAGGATGAACAAATATCTCAGGTTGAACAGAACCAAAGTTCTGGAGTTTGGGAGAAACGTCATAAAGCAGATGCAGCCCTGCTTCAGTGAAGGTGGCTTGATTCTCTCAGCAGAGCTCCCAGGGTAAAATGCACTCCCCTGATCTCAGAAAAAGAGCCACTCAGGGTCCTTTTGCTGGAGTTTTTTCTTTTTTATCTAGATTTTTTATTTTATCTGAGCATTGTTTATTCCTTCTCTGTTTGTTGGTTGGTTTGCTTCCTTGCTTATAGGGCTGGTGTTAAAGCTGACAGTTCACTCTCCAGATGGAAGTTACCCTGTACCCTGCTTTGGTGAGAAACAGCGCCAGTGACAACTCAGAAGTAGCAGCTCCTGAGAATTGGGTTTGCCACTGAGGGTGGCAGCTCGGTTTGAGCAGGCAGAAGGGACTTAGGCCTTAGGACCTCCCAGCCGACCAGCTGTTGGGGAGAGAGCCAGCAGCAACTGCTTAGGCAGCTCTGGGGACATTGTAGGTGCTCATTTAATCCTCACCAGGGTTCTGTAAGGGAAATACTCCCATCTCCACTTTAAAGCTCAGACAGAAAAGTCTGTTACCCATTTCCTCCAGTCACTAAGGAGGACTGGAGGAAATCTAAAACTGGATTTTTCAGATCTGACCCAAAGACTATTTCCATTACATCATTTCAGTTCCCTTTTGTGTAAAATGAGAGACTGAACTACTAATCTTCAGTTCCCTCTGCCTCCTTCAGTCTGTGACTCACCAGGTCTCCTCCTCTAAATGTAAAAAGGGGACGGGGGGAGTCCACACATTGCCAACACAGCCACATGATAGCATCACTCGTGTAACCTATTGAACACCATCTGAATACTTAACAGCAACGGAATTTTCCACCTCCTCTCAGTTTTAAAGCTGTATTCTATGTCAGACCTGTCATTTCACCCAAGGGTACTAGGAATGAACTTATGTATCTAGGTTAGTTGATAACTTCTTATGAAACTGTGTGGACTGTAAGTAGTTAGCAGAGTTAGAAAATGAAAATATAAACTCCCAAGTTAAATTTGAATTTCACATAAACAATGTTTTATTTTGTTTGTTTTGCAATGCTAGGTATTGAACCCAATACCTTTGCACTGAGCTACATCTCTGGCTCTTTTTTTGTTTTTGTTCTTAATTTTAAGACAGGGTCTTGCAAAGTTGCCAAGTTGCCCAGACTGGGCTCAAACTTGTCATCCTCCTCCCTTAGCTCTCCAGGGTGCTGGTCTTGTAGGCCTATGCTACCATACCAGGTGAACATTGACAAATTCCTTAATGTACATTAACCCTTTAAAAGCTTGGAACACACTTATACTAAAGAAAAATTATTCTCTATCTAAAATTCAAATTTATCTGGACATCTTATATTTTATTTGGCAGCCTGCTGTAAAGGCTTTATCAAAGGTCATTTTCTGGCTCTGTACTATTGGTAAGGGGAGGCAGAAGCTCAGCAATTGAGCAATGCGTCAGGCAGGAACAGACAATGAAGGAAAATCCCTTCCTTCCCCCATGAGCTGCAAATGCTGCTTCCCTCTGCTCATGGCTCTGTGGTCAGGGAGACTTGTTAACTACAGCTCCAATATCACTTTATAAATCATTACTTGCTTCCTGTCCATTAACATTACCAAACAGCAAGGGACAACTTGTAAGCTATTATCCTGTAGTCAAGCCCTTGCATCAAAAACATTAGCTTACCAAGTATATTTGGACATTTCAATGAAGGATTGCTCTTCCTGAAGTAATCTTAAATCTCCCCACTATTACCACCTCTTCAAAATTATTTAGTCATAAATGCCCTGATTTATCCACATCATTGATTTACCACATAATTGTCACATAGTTGGTTTCCAATTATTTCCCAATTATTAGCATTTTCCTTCATTATCATCAATAAAACAAAAGCATTACTAAGCAAATACACCAAAAAACATCAGATAAAACAGAAAATTCAAACATGGGGTCTGGCCCTCAGAATTTTACTAGCTGGTAAGGGTAAAAAGATGAATAAAAACACCCCTTCGTGAATGTATTTAAGATATTTGGGGAATTTAAGATGGATTGGGAAGCACTCATCAGTCCTCTTGAACTATTGTTGATACATGATGCCTGCTCAATGCACGACTTTCTCACCTGGCAACAAGCTGAGTGGGTTCTTTGTCCTTGATCCCAGGCCCATGGCATATTAAGCCAGGGCACACAGCAGATGCAAACAGTGTTGATTTTATTTTATCATCTGGAAATCTGGGTTTGAGATTGAGAATAAGCAACTCAGTCTCTGTATACGATTGGAAACTGGAGAGCTATAAAAGAACTGGTTCTATGTGAGGTTTGGAGACATGGAGAAAGCCAGTCCAAAAAGAGGAAAATAGACAGTGAGAGTGTCTTTTTTCCTGTAGCTCAGCAGCAACGTGCCTGCCTGACAAACGCAAGGTCCTGAGTTCAATCCCCCGTACAAAAAACAACAACAACAACAACAACAACAACCAAAAAAAAAAAAAAAACAAGCAAAAGAGAGAAGCAAAGGAACAAAAGTCTTTGCCCAAGACTAACAATAAATAGAATAAATGAATAGAAAAACAGATAATATATGTCACACAAATACTAAAAATGAAAAAAAAAAAAGCAATAGAAATGTGTAAGACAATTTCAAATAGAGTGATCACTAAGAATGAGACCTTTCAGAAAAGACCTAAGGGAGGTTGGCAGCCAGTTTTCTATTGCTGTGACAAATACCTAAGAGAATAAACTTAAAGGGGGACAGATTTGTTTTGGCTCACAGTTTCAGCAGATTCAGTCCATGGTCAGCTGTCCCCCATTGTGCTGGGCCTGAGGTGAAGCAGACTATTATGGCATTGGAAGCATGTGGCAGCTGCTCACCTCATGGCAGCTAGAATCAAAGAAAAGAAAGAGAGCATGAGCCAGAGGCCAAGGACAAAATACACCTTTCAAAGGCACATTTCCAGGGACTTGCTTTCTCCAACTATGTCCCACCTTCTAAAGTTTTCACAACTTCCCAATAGCATCACCAGTGAGGGACCAACCCTTCAACATGTGAGCCTTTGAGGGATATTTCAGATACAGACCACAATAGATGATGCAATAGAGATTTTAAGGGGCGATCTTGAGGTGCTTTGGAAGTACCTTGAACTCAAGCAATTAAAATGACTGACTTCCCAACCTACAAGCTAAAGTACATTTACATATACCTTCTGATGGAACATCAACCTCTCTTGCCTTCAGTGAGTAGGCATCAAACATTCACCATGTGTCTATTGTGTGCTGTCAGAACAAAGATGGATAGAATGGATTTGGAATAGTGACCTGAAATGCCAGGACTAACAAGGCTTCTGAGTGTGCAGTACTACAAAGTGGATCAGAGCCTCTCACTGGGGTCATAGAGAATGCTTACAGCCATCTCCACACCAGAGCTATCCAGAACATGAGGAAAGATGTTACTGCCACTCCAGCCTGATGTTACCCCCAGGAAAGAGGCATCTGGGAAAATGTCAAGATTCACTTAAAATATTGGTGGTAGAAATGGTAGTGTAGAATCTAGATGAGGAGGAGCTACCATGTTTGAAGGCCTTATTGTGTAAATAGGTAGCTGAGCCTGTTTCATGCATATTTATTACATTTTCTTTAAAATATATTAAAAGAAGATCTGTCTGCATGTACAGGGAATCAGACTATAATCCAGTTCCAAATACGGTTTTAGGATGTCATGATGTCACAATCTGCATGGGCAGCAAGTGACATTTCCCTTGGGTGACAGAAGAAGGCATGACACACTGGAGTCTTCACAAACAAATAAGCAAATTGCCCCCCTGGTGAGATAAGTGAAAGCAAAGGAAAGGAAGGCACACAAGCCAAAAGAAAATAACGAGAAAAGAAATGAATCATTTAAAGAGTGGAGAGATGAAGAGGGACCTAAAATTCAGGCTGGCAGCCAGTTGACCAGTAGACCATAAAGACTGAAAGAGTTCTTTTCTCTGGGATCTTGTTGGTCTCAAGAACTATCACAAACAAGTGCTATGTCTGAGTTATTATGCAGCATGCTGGATATTTTGAATGGCTCAGGCTTCACTGAGTTAAGGTGTCACATAAGTTGTTTTCCACTGTGCTTGGGAGATGTGTCACATATTTGTTCCTTTATAGAGCTTATAATATGTTTTATTTTTCTGCCTCTTTTAAATGTATAAGTACAAAAGTTTAGAAGACTTCACTTTTCCCAGTGTATTAACATAGCCTTGGATATAACTACCATCATATCATAGCATGGTCAATATGAACCAATGGCATAATCCTTCAAATTATGATTGAGCTTCAAATCATCTCTGATTTAGGATTAAGTCCACATAGGGAGTTGCAGCGAAGAAATAAAGAAGACATTATCACAATGAAGAAACAAGCCAAGATTGGGAAACAGGATGGCAAAATATGGGGAAAGAGACCACAGTCTCAGCAAAGGCATGACTCCAGCATGGCACCTTCCAATGCAGCCTGGCCCAACTTACCTGACCCCTGAACTCAGGGCAGAATGACCCACTTGCAGATGTCATCAACTGGTATTTCAAAATATTTTCCAAATTCTTTCAGTTGATCTTCCTTTTTTCCTTAGTGTGCTCTGTTGTATGCCACAAACACTACTTTTCAAGATGCAACTCAATAGAAACCTCAGTAGAACTTTCTAAAGCATTAGCCTCTCATTCCAGAAATGTAGAATGGCCCACTTCATCCTTTGTCTTTCTTTTTACCCACTGCACCAACCACAGTCTTAACAAAATACCATTGATACATATTTTTAAATTTAAATGTTGATTATTTTCCTATCAGGCTTGAAGCTCCTTAAGGTTAAGAATGGTGCACTGTCATTAATATACCAAAGTCCAGTACCTAAGAGAAGAGCAGTTCAGTTTTATACAATTTTAATTCTAATGGCATCAAACGGTGTCTTTTAGATAATTCTCTGATCAATGGGGAATTCAAGCTAAAGCAGATGATGTCATCTCTCCAAGTCTACAAACCAAATTTTAACTTCCAACATGATCCCAGCTACAGTATGTTTGGAAAGATGCTGCTAATAAGCCAGATTGCAGCTGACATGAGGTCTCCATGGGCCACTCTAGCCATTTTTGAAAGAATGAGAATAAAGTAGAAAATGTTCAAGCTGCCAGGTATCCACAGTCTAAAGATTGGAAGAGGGACTTTGACTGGTCAGGGAGTCAATCTCTAAGCATTCTCAGAAGATATTAATTTCCCATCTTTTTCCCCCTAATTCTAAATCAGTTGTATCCATTGACTATTGGTTATTTCAGTGTGGAAGTTCCATAGTTACCTCAGCCACAATAGTTGAAACTTTAAACCTCTCATTGTCTCATTTAATTATCTCTTACTTCCAATAAGCCCTCACTTCTTAGACTGCTTAGCTCAAATCCCGAGACATCTGTAATTCTCTTCTTCACATTTCACTTCTTATCTTTTTGGGGGGTGGGGGGGTACCAAGGATCGAACTCGGGTCCTTGCACTAGCGCAATAGGTGGCGAAACCACTGAGCTAAATCCCTGGCCCTCACTTCTTATCTTACTTATGCATCAACATTCAAAAAACATTGTCATATAAATTACCTCATTTAATTTTTACGGTAAGACTACTAGAGATATGAAAATTGGAAACATTGTCAAAACTCATTACGTTAGTAACAGTGACATATCCAAGACTCAAATCCCAATCTCATAACTTTGGATTCAGTTCTCACATTCAAGCATTAATCTGCCCTATTTCATTTTCTATGAAGCATTGATCCTTCTTTCTACTCAAACTACTATCAACTCCCAAATTATCTACATTATCTCCATACATCAAAAATCATTCATCCCAATCCATGCTCCAAATTGTAATGCCAAATGAACATGCCCAGAACACTGCATTTTTCATATCTGCAACAATATAAAAGATTTCAATCACCGATCACCACCATTGCCCTGAGAGTAAGCTCCAGGGAGCTTACTTGGAAACAATATGGAGAAGGGACAGCCACTTCTGTACACGTCTGGTAGTAATGGACACTGGTATAATCTTTGCGGGAATAAATTTGAAACTGTCCATCAACATTTGAAATATGTGTAACATGTGCCTTACCAAGTTTAAGGACTTATCTTAGAAAAACTTCCTTAAGGAAAAATACATACTAAATTCATGTTTGTTGCAGTATTGTTTTTAATAGTTATAAACTGAAACATCTTAATTATCCTTCAGTACTTGATTCATTAATTAAGGTGTCATCCATACAATGAAATACAATATAACTCTTTAAAAGACTGATATGAAGTTATGTGTATATATCTACATGACTGGCCTTTATAAAATAAATAAGCAATAAGAGAAGTATATTATTATCTACACCTTGTATTAAAATGATATGAACATGTGTCTGAGTAGGGAATATATCTATTTTTGTCTGAATAAGAAGAAGAGTAGAAGGATACACACAAAACTCTTAGAAGGAGTTATTTTTCTTTTCTTTTTTGGAGAGAAAAAATATAAAATGCTTCTACAGTCTAGTTAAATTTTATTAAAGAAGTTTAATATAAAAATGCAATGTATTTAAATATCAGATAAAATCAATTAATAAAAATATAAGAAATTGCAGGTATTGAATGTGAGACTTTAAAAAACGTGTGTGTGTGTGTGTGTGTGTGTGTGTGTGTGTGTGGTGTATCATATTTGTAATTGGAATTCCTGAGAGAGAAGAGAGAGAATAAGTCAAACAAAAATATTTGATAAAACAGTAGCTGATAAGTTTGTACATTTTCTGACAGGCGTTAAAGCACAGATCCAAGAAGCTCATAACAGACCAACCAAAATATTAACAACCACAAAGAACACCTTTCAATGCTATATTCAAGTTGTTGAAAACAAAAGAGAAGAATGTCTTGAAGGCTGTCAAAGTGGGAAAGATATACAATACCCACTGAAAAACAAAGACAAGAATTATAGAAAACTTGTTGTCAGACACAATACAATGTGGAACCAAGCAACATCTTTGAAAAACTGAAAGAACAGCACCTCTAAGCTCTAAGTTGTGTACCTAGCCAAGATATTTGTCAGAAATAATGTACAGTGGTGGTGCACACCTGTCATCCCAGTACTCTGGGAAGCTGAGTTAAGAAGATTGCAAGTTGAACTGCGGCTTGGGCAAATTAATGAGACCCTGCCTCATAATTTAAAAATAAATAAATAAATAAGGCTGGAGATGTAACTTGATGCCAAAGTCCTGGCCTCAATCGCAAGAGAGAGAGAAAGAGAGAGAGGAGGGAGGGAGGCAGGGAAATACAAATGAAAATTTTCTCAAACATAAACAATAATTGAGACAATTTTTTGTCAAAAGCACTGCACTATAAGAAATGGTACAGAAAATTCTTCAGGCATAAGGAATATGATACCAGCTAGAAACCAAATCCAAATAGAGTTCTGGATATTGAATAAAGGTAAAATAAATCATTTTTATTTTTAATTTCTGAAAAGATAGTTGTCTGTATAAAATTAAAAGAGTAGCTATGTGCTATATCTTTAAAGAATATGTAAATATAAAATGTATAACAACAATGACACAAAGGTTAGGAGAGAAGAACTGGCAAAATACATTGCAAACTCCTTATATTACATATAAAGCAATATCTTAGTATTTGAAAGTGGACTCTGATTACTTAGCATTCATATATTGTAAACACTATGGTAATCCCCAAAATAATTTAAAAGAGATATAAATAATAAGTCAAAAGTGTAGATAAAATAAAACTATTTTTTAAAATGCTCAATAACTCAAAAGAAGGAAGAAAAAGAGGAAAACAGAAATAAAGAACAAATTGAAAACAACTAGCAAAATACTAGTTTCTAATACAACCATAAAATCATAATGAATACAACTGCCCCAAGCTGGATGTCATGGCACACAATGGTAGTGCTAGCTACTCCTCAGGCTGAAGCAGGAGAATGGCCTTAGCCCAGTTCAGGACAGGACAGGCAACATGGCAAGATCTCATCTCAAAAAAAGAAAGTGTGAATTCTCTAATTAAAAGACAGAGATTTTCAGTGTCTAAATAAACAAGACATAACTATATGCTGTTCACAAGAAATGTACTTTAAATATAAATGCATAGTTGGTTAAAATTTTTTAAAGAAATACCATGTATATGTTAACAAAAAGAAAGCTACAAGTAAGTATAATAATGTCAAAGTAGAATTTAGAACAACAAATGCTATCAGAAATGAAGGGATACATTATACAATAACAAAAAGATCAATTTTCAGAAGACATAACATTCCTTGAATGTGTATGTCTCTAACAGCAAAGTTTCAAAACTCATGAAATAAAAATTGATAGAAATGAAAGGAGAAATAAATCTGCAGAGTAGAAAATTTCAATACACTTCTTAGTAACTGATAAAACAAGTAGACAGAAAGTCTGTAACAATACAAAATACCTGAATAATATTATGATTCAACTTGCCCTAACCAATTTTTGTAAAACATTCTGCCTGACAATGATATACACATTCTTTTCAAGTGCACATGGAACACTCACCAATGTAGACTTTATTCTAGAGTATAAAACAAACCTTAACAAATCTAAAACAATAGAAGCTCCAGAAGGTATGTTTTCAGAAAACAATGAACTTAAACAAAATATCAATAATAGAAAAGTACACGGTAATAACTCCTAAAAGTTTTAAAAATAAACAGTATATACTTCCCAATGATTAGTCCAAGTCCATTAGTCCAAGAGAAAATCTCAAGGAAAATAAAAAAATATTTTGTACTACATGAAAATTAAAATACAACATATGTAATATGAAACTACACCATGATCAGAGAGAATTTTGTATTTTTTCTAATATTAATGCTTATATAAAAAATCAGTAACTAATCTCCTTTAAGAAAATAGAAAAAGTAGGAAAAGTTAATCCCAAGGAAAAAGGAAGGAAACGACATATAAAGAAGTAGAAATGTGTAAAGCCAAAAATAAGAAACAGTATAGAAAATCAATGAAACCAAAAGTTGGTAATTTAGAAAGATTAATAAAGTTGTGAGAATAAAAATGTGATATTTTTTCCCGAGAAACTATCTGTGCCTTAGAAGAGTAGATCAAAATCTTGGGAAATATTTTAAGAGTTTCCAAAAATCAGACAATTCTAATAGCATAATGTTTTGGATGTAGATTCTTTATGCTCTTAAGGATTTTTATTTATTACATGAGGGAACTAAAGGCAAGCTTCCTTCTGAAGCCACACTGCATGTTTGCAGCATAGCTTTCAAATCAGTGGTCAGATTTTATAATATTGAGAAGTGAACAGAAGTGTCAATGCATGTGGAAAGGTCCCTTCAGATAATCTAATGGAATTATTAATATATTATGCTCAGTCTATCGTGAGCTTATAGAGGTGGGTGAGTACTACTAAGAATATCTGGTATCCTGAGTATCTTTAGTTGATTCTTCAGAATATTATACAATTCCTAGGCTTCAACTTCCTGTAAAAGTTCAAAAGTATTTAATAGCACTGATGTGAACTGCTATGAGAGTTAATAAAAATTATGTTAATGGATTTGTAATATACGATCTCTCTAGGTAGTTTTCATTCTTATAGAAACTTTAGCTCATTTTCTTTAACTTTTCTTTCAACTTTTAACTTCTGAAAATTTTGTAGCATTATAACTCTATAAAACCCACTCAGCAATCGGCACTGAGCTGATCTGCAGATATCCTGGTCATTCTTCCCTGCCCTGGGTTGGCCTGTTATACTACAGTATGCACAAAATAACCAACATTTCTACTAATGATTACTTCCATAATTACTCCAAGTATTAATGAGGGTCACTAGCCGATTCTGTCCCTGGTTTTTAAAATGTTGTATTGGATTTCATATAGAGAGATTGTTAAAATGCATCAATTTCTACTTTGTGTTATAATGATCAAGTAAAACAGTATTTTTAAAAAATTCATCAAAATTAGAAATATTCATTTTTTATAAGCAATAGTATTGTTAGTCAGCTTTCCATCTTTGTGATAAAATACCTAAGATACTCAACTTAAGAGGAGGAAGGCTTTTTTTTGGCTCAGTTTCAATCCACGGTCACTATCTGCATTGTCTTGGGGCTTCTGGTGAGGCAAAACCTCACAGTGGGGAATGCACGGGGAAGCAAAAGCTGCTCACCTTATGGCTGCCAGGAAGCCACAAGAGAGAAGAGGTTGGTGTTCCTATACTTCACTCCAGGACACACCCCCAATGGACTAACTCCTTCCAGAGGGCACCACCTCATAAAACATTCACCGTCCCCCAACACCGCCAGCAGCTGGGGACCCCACCTTCAACGTGAGGGTCTTTGGAGACATTCAAAATCCAAGCCATAGGAAACAGCATTCTCATAAGACTCTTATTAACAGCTCTGAGATAGGAGTGATGAGATGTCATGCTGGTGTCGTGGTCATTTCAGTTGATCTCATGCCTTGGCTTTGAGGGCCACATGAGTGAGCCCCTTCAATGACTATCTCAGTTGCACGGAAAGGATATCTGCACATGAACTTATGAAGCAGGCTACACCTCAAGCACTTCAGCTGCACACAGATCAAATTATTTTAAGCACAGAAGATTCCATATGGAGATCTTATTTAAGTGTTGGTTAAAACTATATTAAGAAATTTATACTGTCTATTTTCATGAACTTTCTTTTTAATCAGGATCCCATCCTTGACACCAAAATACCTACTGGGATAGGAAAAAAAAAAAAAAGCAGAATCTGAAGAGCAAATATTGTACTTTTTTAGTTGAAAAACACGTCGAGGTTGATCAGACCTTTAAAACTTCAAGTCTACAACCACGGCAATTTGGAGAAACTGCACCACTGTCGCCAGCGTGACTAATGATAATTCTGGAGACCACAGAGTGCTACGGAAGGCAATAGTTGTTAGCTGTTTGTCAGGGCAGGTTACAGCCCACACTGTCAGGTCTCCTTGAATATTTGCTTGAAAGTGAAAGGCAAGCATTGCCCAGCCAAAAGGAGAACAAGTTTGGCTTTGTAGAGAGAGATCAGGACTGACATTTATCTGTGTTTAGAAAATAAACTCTAGTCATGTAATACCTTCCATGGACCTTATTCTAAATTCAATTCTAATTGTATTCAATGCAAGATTCAATTGTGTTTCATTTTCCATGTCGGTTTGATTTTCACCTAAGTCGGAGCCAGCGTTTCCAGGTCCTCAGTGATCTTATGTCTTAAAGTGGCTACTTTTGACCATTGTAGTCTCGTCAAATCTCTTCAACTCTCTGTCTTCAACAAATACACAATGTATGCTGAGACCTTTTCTGTATAATACGTAAATCCACCCTTGTTTGAAGGAGAAATTTACTCTGTGGCTAACATTTACCCTTGAATCACTGAAGAGAGAAAAAAAGGTGTTATTTGCTCATTAGGAAAGTTTTTTTAAGTCAGTCATGCATTTTAGAAAATTTTGAAGTTATTTTTAATCCAAGAAATTGCTTTCTTCTTTTATAATGTACCTAATGTGGAATTTCAAGTCTCAGCTCATCCACATCAACTCTGTGATTGAAATAAGCTCTAACCAGAGAGAGGTTAAACAAAATCTATTTAACTCACAAGTCTACTTCTTTCATTACATATTTCCTAATTAGATCCTAGAATGTTTTTGCAGAGATACAGTGGAAAAATATACTGTTTTGAGAGCAGCCTGAGTCAGTAATATGCAGACCTACAATATTCCTTTGTTATGCATTTCAAATGTAGAAAAATCTGACTTTTGAACCACCATTTCTAGGTGGAATTTGCTAATCCCTAGTCTTTAAGAAATAATTTCAGGTGAATTTAATGTTTAGGAAATATGAGTGGACTGATGGTATTAACCCAAGCATACATAGACCCTTCAACATAGGAGGGAGACCCCTTACATGGAAAGCACTCACATACTATGTAGGCACTCTTTCTGCGCCTTTTGAATTAAACCACTATTTTAGAAGAGCTAGGATTTTTCTACTTTTAATGCAAAAGCAAAATATCAATTCAACATGTTCCCAGAGTAGAAACAAGAATCAAGCTGAGCGTATATTTACAACTGCATCTTCGCTGTGCTCTTCTTTTATCTCATTCTCTGCTCTGGGTCTTTTATCAGACAGTCAGCTAAGGTCAGACTCACCTCAGTGGCTCAGCACACCGGTCTTGTTTCCATTACATCTGGAGGCAGAAAATCTGAATCTTTCCAATGCTGACCTTATTGTTTTCCAAGCTATTGATTATGGCTATCAAGTCCCAACAGTTCACTGGGGCCAGTCTCTGGAAAAAGAAAATGCAGAAAGCGAAGCCACATTCTTCTCCCTCTCCCGACGGGGCTGATTTCTCCATTAGTTAGATTTTGGTGTAATTAGAATGAATCACTGCAAGACGCAGCTCCTGTCTATTCTAGACTGCCGCTCTTGATTCACCTAGATTTTTGGCCATTCATCAGAGCACACATCTGGTATGTAATGAGGGATGAACGGAGTGGAAAGGGGAGGTCAGCGGGAAGTGAATGGGCCCTCCACAGGAATGATTAGAGAGTCACTGACACGCAAATAAATGGCATGGATCACAATCCACAACTCTTAGGAAGTATAAATCTCATATCTGACATAGCCTTTGGTGAGAGATAGACTTTATGAATCTTTTTCACATCGCTAGAACAGTTTTATACAAGGATACCCTGGCCTGACATAATTCTCAACCCCAGGTGCTTTCCTTCTCTATTGAGAATACGTCTTTTCATCGTAAATTTTAAGGCTTTAATACAGTAATTATTAAATCACACTACTTTTGCATCGTGTATTTTTTTTCTCCCCTGGACTTTCTTCCTAATCGTCTGGTCTGAGTAATACTATAGTAATAGATGAGTAATACTATCATATATTGAATACTTTCAGCACTGTGATTTACATAATAATTTCACTTAAGTCCCACAATACTATGGGGCACACTAATTTACTGTCCCCACTTCATAGATGAAAAGGCTGAGGAAAAGTAAGCTTCAATGATTTGCTGTCAGTTACATGAACTTAGGTGGCAGAAACTAAATGGGAAGCTAGAAAATAATGTCTCTGGGCCTGGGTTCAATCACTGTACGTCTCCTTTTCATTAGAAACGAACAAATGGGCAAAATAACAATTAACCACCCACCAACTCTCTGCCTGTGTCTGCTTGGTACTAAGAATACAAATGTGAGTCTCTCATTGTCCCAATCCTTAAGTAAATCACAGAATAATAACATGTGCATAAACAGCTTTATTACAATAATATAACTATAATGAAGTAGCTAACATGTATCATTCATTATGGGCCAAACTCTGTAATACTTTACCTTATCTAATATAAACCTTACAACTCACCAATGTAGATACCATTATTATTTCTAGTTTTAAATGATAAAACCAAAACATAAGAAACTATAATTGCTTGATCAAAAACAGACAGCTATGGAGGGATACATCTGAGATACGAACTAAAGTGCAAAGTTCTACAAGAAGTGCAGATAGTAGGCTGGATTTCATAGAGGAAAATGTGTCCCTTTCATTGAGAAAATTCAGAGACTAGGATATACTGAAAGCCCGCATCTTCTGGTCACTGTCTGCATCCCTAATGTTATATCAGGACAGATTTTTCTCAGCTTAAACTTTATCGGACACTGTGCCACACAAATCACACAAAGTGGGGTGACTGAGGAGAGTTTGTTGTCATAAAAGTATTATAAAGTTGTAGGCTATATGCAATGCATCATCTAGGGGCAGTTCAGGAATCTGGCACCAGCAGTAATAACATTTTCCCTCCCTCCTTGGCATAAGACAGGAGGAGAGGGACAGATAGGGACCTTGAAATATCAGAAAGTCAGGATAGAAGGTGAGCATGAAGGGGTCTTCAATGCAGGGAAACAGCCACTTTGAGGAAAACTTGAAAAGAGCCACTGGAATAAGAGAAAACCTCCCTTCCCTCCTCCCCTTTAGATGTAGGCATGGGGGCTCCCACTGGTCTAAGTCAACCAGAAGCCAGAAGGCATGAGGATTATACTTGTCCCTGTGAGCCAGCTAGCAGAGGAGGCCATGGAGCTTCTGGAAGCAAAACAGGGAATATGTGCTGCATATGCATAAATATACACTGCATATATATAAATTGTCAATTTTTCAGGAATAAAGGGTTTAAATAATCATCCAAATAGGTCCCTGGCTTATATTGAAACTTTTAGATTGTCACATAGGATCATTTGAATTAGTAGATACCTTAGTAAATGACTTCTTTTACTTGCAAAGTAAATAGAAATGCCAGGTGCTAGGATGTTCAAATAATTAGGGTATATCTGCTGATCCACACAAAAGAAACTGTAAGAAAAATCATTTGATATTTACTTTAATGGTTGAATGGTTTTTTAAATAGATATAGAGTTTTACATAGAAAGATCCATTTAGGTCAGTGGCTTATAATCTTGGTTGCACATAGAAACCAAGTGGAAAACTAAAAAGTGTTAGTACCTGAAGCCTACCACCAGGGCCTCTATTCTATCTGATCTGAATTCCATCCTCTGCGATAGAAATTCTAGACTTTCCTCTGCAGTCTGATATGCAGTAGAGACAGAGCAAATGGTTTACTCTATAATGATGAATTGCATGTGATCTTCCTTTTATCAGAGTTTTACAATATGATCTTCTTGTTTCTGTTAGCTCATCATGACACTAGTCCCTTTCCAAATCCAGGAAAATTGGATGCGTAGGGAAGCTGACTTTTAGTTACCATTCATTACCCATCTGAACCATGAAAGAGACTGCAATTATTACACAAAACATCTCACCGCCCCTTTCTTTCCCTTCACGCTGATAACAGTGGACCAAGTATTTCACATGACTAGTCTGTGCCTTACCTTAATGTTGATAAGAAAGAAAGATTTTACACATATATGCATATGTGTGTAGTGCTTCTCCAAAAATAAAAAGGAAATGTTATTGCAAATATTTCAATTTATTTCATAATTTTTTCTTATGGAAAACTCAGCTGCAAGCAGATCTCCCAAAAGATATTATTGACTGCAGTAGCATCTCCTCGGCACTGCGTGGTGCAGTGCTACCTAGCATACTTCATAATTGCTGGATGCCTTTCTTCTACGTATGAGAAAAAGCAGGTAGCATAGAAGTTCAGAGCTATGCTCTGAAGCCAGACAGTCTGAGTTTGAATTGGAGTGCATCAGTTTATAGCTGTGCAATTTTTGTCAAGTCATTTTTCTGCTTCTTTTAAGCTAACATAGTAATATCCTCTTCACAGAGTTATTAAGAGGATTTCCTGAGCTAGTATGAATGAAAGCACTTAGAATAGTGCCTCTCACACAGTAAGAGTTACATGTATTAGTTGCTGTTGTGAAACATGCAACTTGGGAGTACTGTGTGCTGGTGAAAAGTCTTTTTCTCCAACAGGACTTTTTCTCTCAATGATGTATCAGTGTACTAACAAGGGTTTAGTTAACACACAAAGGTCATTCGTAGAGTTAATTCTTGGCTTTAGAAAGTATATGAAAAAAATCAATAAATATGCAATTAAAAAGAAAAGGAATTAGAGTTTTCATATTTACATTGCCATCTCTCTTAGGAGTCTTCTTGATAAATACTCATTGATACCACAATCAATAAAGGAAAGGATTTGAAGATCACACCTCCCATGAAATAGGCAGCAAATGGGGAGAAAGTTCATTCTAATTTATTGAGGATACAAAAGAATAAAGTTGATTTCTAACAGAATATTTAGTGGAATGAAGGTGATTCCTAAATTGCCTTTGTTGTAACACGTTGAAAGTTTTGTCTTTGAGAGGGCCCAGGTTCCCAACCCATTTGCATTCATGAAGTTTACATTGTTCTTACCTAATGAGATATAGAATATCCCCTAAACACTGACACATTAGAGGCATGCTTCACTCAGCATGAAGGTTTGAGACATCAAGGATACCTTGAGTATCCTTGGTTTCCAACTTGGCAGGCAAATTAGTACCTTCTCAACCAAGGGTAAAATTGAGTTTCACATTTCTCCCTGGTGGGGGGAAAAGGAATAGAGAAGAAAATCACTCTAATTTAATATTTTCTTTGTTAAGACAAATACAGAGAGCCTTATCATCTCCGTATAGCTCTCTCTGACCTCCTTATTTTTAATTCACTGCTTGTAAATGATCCTTGACAGTCAAGATCCTTTTATCACCTCCTAAGTCCTTACTATGGAAGATAGACACTGGCTTTTATTAGTTAAGCCTGTTTCTCTTTTTTATGTATTTAATGATCTAGTTTGACAGCTAGTTTTTTAAGAAAAAGGAATAGTGTACTAATAGATCAATAGTGAACTATAAATCAGATCATACCTTAGAATGTTATATGTGGTAAATTTTTTAATTTAAATTTTATTAAATTTGAATTTATTTAATTTAAATTTTATTAATTCAATTGAGTCCAGTTTTGGGGTTAACAGCTTCAGGAAGTAATATCACCCTATCAGCTTTAAAATCTCTCTAGGGAAGCTTGAGAGAAATGCTGTTTACAATTTTATATAAAATATATCAAGTTCCTTCTTTCTTTTTTTCCTGAAAATTATTTCTTATTTTTTAAGATGACATGAAATAATAAAATATGCTGTGAAAAAAAATACCGTTTGTTATTGTCATTACAGTAAAATAATAATTTATCTTTTTAGAGATTAATCTTATAGAACACCCAATGTCCAATAAAACTTTAGAGCCTCCCCCAGAAAACAACTCTTTGTGACTGATGAAACCCTGAAAACCCACTAATAAAGAGGCTTTTTTTTCTTTGGTACCAGGGATTGAACTCGGGACCTTGTGCTTTTGAGGCAGGCGGCAGCACCACTGAGCTAAATCCCCAGCACAAGAGGCATTTTTAGAAAGAGAAATTACTTGGGCTGGGGATTTAGCTCAGTTGCACTGTGCCTGCCTTCCAAGCACAAGGTCCCAAGTTCAATCCTCAGTACCAAAAAAAAAAGAAAAAGAAAAGAAAAGAAAAAGAAAAAAATAACCTATCATGAGCTACAAAGGAAACTGAGGCAAGAACTAAGAAACTCAAGGTTACCCTGGGCAACTTAACAAGATTCTTCTATATGAAAAAGATAAAATAAAAGGTGCGGGGGATGTAGCTCAATGATAGAGCACTTGTTTGGCATATCCAAAGTTCTGCAGTTAATCCCCAATACTGAAAAAAGAAATGAGAAAGTAGATGAAATTTTTGAAAATACTCTATGTGACCAGGAAGTGCTGGGCGTCTGTCTCTGACAAACCATTTGGTCCCCTTGATTCAAGGGAAGCAGGATGAGCTGTCTCCAACACTCAGTATCAGTTCTTAGGAAAACCCTGCTTTCATGGAATGCCAGGTTAGCAGCGCTTTTGGAGAATGGATGCAAAAGAGGCAGGGAGGGGACATAGGAGAAGGTTCCCAGAATTACAGAACAAGAAGACATCTGTGAGTCCCCTCCTCTAATCTCTTCATTTTTCAGAAAATAGGGACCTTGGTGCAGAACATGCCGAATCAGCCCACTGCAAACAGGCAGGTCTGCACACATGCTACCAAGGTCCTGAGTAACACTAAACATGCCGAATCAGCCTGCTGCAGACAGGCAAGTCTGTGCGTGCTCTACCGAGGTCCCGAGTTGCACAGAAAATGCTGAATCAGCCCGTGCCCCAGCAACAATCCACTGGACACCCCCCCCACCCCACTTCTCTGTACAGCCACCTGATTCCACACTACAAAGACAGAGAGGACACTGGACCAGCAGACCATGGTACAGAGTCCTGCTGCTCCCGGCCCAGAGGTAGGGGCTTCTGAGGCACCATACCACTGCTCCTGGTCCAGAGGAAGGGGCTACCCAGGCACCATCCCTCCCGCTGCTCCCAGCCCAGAGGAAAGGGATTTGGGGCCACCTTCTGTCCTGCCACTCCTGGCCCAGAGGAAGGGCCTGCTGGGCCACCATCCCTCCCACTGCTCCCAGCCCAGAGGTAGGGGCTTCTCAGCCACCATTCCACTGTTCCTGGACCAGAGGAAGGGGCTTCCCAGCCACCATCCATCCTGCTGCTCCCAGCCCACAGGAAAGGGCTTTTGGGCCACCATCCCTACCGCTGCTCCCGGCCCCTGTCCCACCTCTCCCAGCTCAGAGGAGGTAATCCATACAGGGGCCAACAGCCCCCCCCCAGTCGAAATGAGAAAACATGTAAATAAGTCTCAAAACCAGACTTCCAGATCACCTACAGCAAACCCAAAGGGAAATGAGATGAAACACTCTGATACTCAACCGCCTGGACCCACTCAACTGGCAACAAAAGGGGATCTGGAAAAAATGAAATCAGAAATAATTTCTCAGATAACAGGAGAAATTGTGCTCCTAGTGCAAGACATGATTAATAAATCTGGAGAGGAGCTCAGGAACATGGTGGAATCCCAACATAGGAAACAAATGGAATCCATAAAACAGATGCAAATGGATTTCCAGGACATGAAAAACTCCACTGAAAGTCTACACAGCAGAATGAGCCAATGTGAGGACAGAATTTCAGATATAGAAGATGAGATTGCAATTAGTGACCAGGAAAAGAAAAATTGCTTCAAAATTATAAGGGAACATGAGAAATCAATCCACCAGCTGCTAGATGATGCAAAGAGGAATAACATAAGACTGATTGGAGTCAAAGAAGAAACAGGAGAGAGTGCAGATGACATAAAAAAACTCTTCACAGAAATAATGGCAGAAAACTTCCCAAACAGGGGAAAAGAGTTTGACATACAGATAAGTGAGGCATATAGGACTCCAAATAGCCTTGATCAAAAAAATCTACACATAGGCATATAATTGTTAAGATTCCAGAAACACAACAGAAGAACAAAGTTCTCCAAGCAGTCAGAGAAAAGAAACAAATCACATACAAAGGAAAGCCTATCAGAATCACAGCAGACTTCTCAACACAAACCATCAAAGCAAGAAGAGCTTGGAGTGACATATTCCAAGCCCTAAAAGAAAACAGCCTCCAACCCAGATTGATGGACCCTGCAAAATTATCTTTCAAAATGGATGGAGAAATAAGATACTTTCATGACAAAGAGCACCTTAGGAACTTCATGAATACCAAACCAGCACTCCAAAGAATTTTACACAATAGCCTAGGAACAGACATTGAGGATCACAACCCCAGGAAGCAAAGCAGAATGAACCCATCTGGCATGACAAGAAATTAAATGGAAAGGGGGAGAACCCAACAAAAAGAAAAAGTCATGACAATGACAAGTCAATGCATTTCAGTTAAAACCATCAATGTTAATGATCTCAATTCACCAATCAAAAGAAATAGACTGGCAGAATGGGTCAAGAAGCAAAATCCAACAATATGCTGCATACAAGAAACACACTTAATTCAAAAGGAAACTCATAGACTGAACATTAAAGGGTGGAAAACAATACTCCATGCGACAGGAACCCCAAAAAAAGCAGGAGTAGCTATCCTCTTTGCAGATCAAGTAGATTTCATACCAACACTGATTAAGAGAGATGAAGAAGGACACTACATTCTTGTAAAGGGAAGAATCCAAGAGGAAGAGATGACAATCATAAATATCTATGCACCAAACACCAGTGCACAGAACTATATAAAACAAATACTAACGGACATGAAAAGTCATATATGCACTAATACAATTGTAGTGGGGGACCACAACACCCCACTGTCACAAATAGATAGATCAACTAGACTAAAAATAAGTACTGAAATACTAGAACTTGATCGAACTCTTGAACAAATGAACTTAACAGATGTTTACAGACTCTTCCACCCCACAAAATCAGAATACACATTCTTCTCAGCTGTACATGGGTCATTCTCCAAAATAGACCACATACTCACACATAGAACATGTTTAAGTAAGTGCAAAGGAATTGAAGTTATCCCCTGTATATTATCAGACCATAGTGCGATGAAATTGGAGATCCATAGGAAAAGAAACTCAAAAAATTTCATAAACACGTGGAGATTGAACAACACACTTCTGAATAACCAATGGGTCACAGAGGAAATTAAAGAAGAAATCAAACAGTTCCTACAATTCAATGACAATGACAATACAGCATATCAGAATCTATGGGACACAATGAAAGCAGTCTTAACAAGGGAAATTCATAGCAGTGAATACACATATTAGGAAAACAGAACGAGCCCAATCAAACAACCTCATGCTGAACCTCAAGCTTCTAGAAAAAGAAGAGCAGGACAACCCCAAAGCTCATACAAGGGAGAAAATTATAAAGATCAGAGGAGAAATCAATGCAATGGAGACTAAGAGAATGATACAAAAAAATCAATGAAGCCAAGAGTTGGTTCTTCGAAAGAATTAAGAAGATGGACAAACCCTTAGCCAACCTTGTCAGAAAAAGGAAAGAAAAGGCCCAAATCCATGCAATTAGGAATGAAAAGGGTGAAATTACAACAGACCCAACAGAAATACAGAGGATCATCAATACCCACTTCCAGAACCTATATGCCAATAAGGTGGACAACACAGAAGAAATGGACAGATTCCTAGATACATATGAATTACCAAAGTTGAACGAAGAAGACCTAAAAATTCTGAACAACCCAATATCAACCAATGAAATTGAAAATGGAATTAAAAACTTACCAACTAAGAAAAGCCTAGGCCCTGATGGCTTCACTACTGAATTCTACAAGACATTTAGAGAGGAACTCCTGCCACTGCTGTTTAAACTCTTCAATGAAATTGAAAGGGAAGCAATACTCCCAAATTCATTCCTGGAACCAACCATCACCTTGATCCCCAAAGCAGAGAAAGACCCAACTGAAAAGGAGAACTATAGACCAATCTCACTAATAAACATAGATGCAAAAATCCTTGATAAGATAATGGCAAACAGAATGCAGAAGATCATCAAGAAGATCGTACACCCTGATCAAGTGGGATACATCCCAGGGATGCAGGGATGGTTCAATATACACAAATCAATCAATGTAATACACTATATCAATAGAGCCAAGGACAAAAATCATATGATTATCTCCATAAATGCAGAAAAAGCATTTGACAAAATCCAACATGCATTTATGATAAAAACCCTACAAAAAATTGGAATAGATGGTCTCTACCTCAAACTGATAGAAGCCATTGATGAAAAACCAAAAGCCAATATCATACTAAATGGTAAAAAACTGAAATCCTTCACACTAAAATCAGGAATAAGACAAGGATGTCCACTATCACCACTCATGTTCAATATAGTTCTGGAAACATAAGCCATGGCAATTAGACAAGAGAAAGAAATAAAAGGAATAGAGATAGGAAATTAAGAAGTCAAACTGTCATTATTTGCAGATGACATGATACTCTATATAGAAGACCCCAAGAACTCCACCAAAAGTCTTATAGACTTAATAACCAAATTCAGTCAAGTAGCTGGTTACAAGGTCAACACACAAAAATCAATAGCTTTCCTCTACACAAATGACAGACTCACTGAGAGAGAAATAGGGCAAATAATTCCTTTCACAATAGCATCCAAAAAACTGAAATACCTAGGAATCATCCTAACGAAAGAAATCAAATACCTCTTCTCTGAAAACTATGGCACTCTGAAAAGAGAGATTGAAGGTGATATCAGAAAATGGACAGACATCCCGTGCTCCTGGGTAGGAAGGATTAATATAGTGAAAATGGCCATACTTCCAAAACTGCTATACAGATTTAATGGAATTCCAATTGAGATCCCAGGAGCATACTTCATAGACCTTGAGAAAAAAATCCAAAAATTCATTTGGAACAAGAAGAGACCCAGAATAGCAAAAACAATTCTAGGTAACAGAGACATGGCAGGGGGTATCACAATCCCCAACCTGAAACTATACTACAAAGCTCCTGTGATAAAAACAGCATGGTACTGGCAAAGAAACAGACCTGAGGACCAGTGGAACAGATTAGAAGATGCAGAAACAACACTAGACACACTCAGCCATCTCATCTTCGATAAAGGAGCCAAACACCCTCACTGGAGGAAAGATAGCCTCTTTAATAAATGGTGCTGCAAAAATTGGGCTTCAACTTGCCAAAGATTAAAACTAGACCTGTATCTCTCACCATCCACTAAACTAAAATCAAAATGGACTAAAGATCTAAATATTAAAATCGAAACTCTGAACCAGTTGGAACAGAGGTTAGGTAGAACCCTTGAAGACATCAGTGTAGGAAAAGATTTTATGAACAAAACCTCAGTTGCCTGTGAACTAGCAAAAACAATCCACAAGTGGGATCTCTTCTTATTAAAAGGCTTCTGCACAGCAAGAGAAACCACCAGCAGTGTGAAGAGACAACCCACAATGTGGGAAAAGTCTTCACCTGCTCTTCCTCAGACAAAGGTCTACTATCTCGAATCTATAAAGAACTTAAAAAGATCAGACCTCCCAAATTTAAAGACCCAATCTGAAAATGGGCATCTGAAATGAACAGAGATTTCTCAGACAAAGAAGTAGAAAGAGCAAATAAATACATGAAAAAATGTTCAACATCACTGGTCATTCGAGAGATGCAAATGAAAACAATGCTGAGATTCCACTTCACTACAGAAAGAATGGCTGCTATCATGAAATCAACCAATAACAAATGCTGGTGGGGCTGTGGGGAAAGAGGAACCCTGCTCCACTGCTGGTGGAAGTGTAGACTGGTGCAAGCACTGTGGAAATCAGTATGGAGATACCTCAAAGAACTAGGACTGGAAGTCCCATCTGACCCCGCTATTCCACTGCTGGGGATCTTCCCCAAAGAATTAAAAGAATCATACCACAGTGATATATGTGTGCCCATGTTCATAGCAGCACAGTTTGTGATAGCTAAAACTTGGAAACAGCCCAAATGCCCATCAACTGGAGACTGGATAAAGAAAATGTGGCTTTTTTATAAAATGGAGTACTACTCAGCCATAAAAAATGAGAAATTAGAGACATTTATAGCTAAGTGGATGGACATCAAGGCGATACTCTTAAGTGAAATAAATAGGACACACATGTATAAATACTGAATAGTTACTCTGGTGTGAGAAACTGAAAGTGTAAATAAGGACTAAAATGTATAATAGGTAATGTGAAATAGGAAGAAAAGGGGCAAAGGAGAAGGAAGTGGGAGGGCTAAGGGAAAGGATAGAAGGGAATGGGATTAATATGCGAAAATGGAAAAATAGGAACAAAATCTTTGTAAATAGGAAGGAATGGAGGGGTTGAAGGGAGGGCTGGGCAAGGGTGAAAAATAAGAACCAAGAGAGACTATGTAAAGGTGCAAATTTCCAATGATGAATGTCATTATATTGTATACCTAAAATGTACCAATCATTAAAATGAATAATTGATAATGCAAAATAAGAAGAAAATGCCCAAAGAGGTAGGGGTAGTGGGAGGGGCAGGGGAACGCAAAGAGGGGAAAGGAAAAATGATGAGAAATGTAAAAAATGGAAATAAAGTCTTTGTAAATAGGGAAGGGTGGAGGGGGTGAAGGGAGGGCTAGGAATGGTCAAAAAGTAAGAACCAAGATGCATTATGTAAAGGTACAATTCCCAATGAGAAATGTAATTGTGTTGTATACCTACAATGTACCAATAAAAGAATTTAATAAAGTGTAAAAAAAAAAAAGAAAATAGGGACCTGGATCCACATAGTATCTTTCCCTTAGTCACATTATTATGCCGACTCCCAGAACACTCTTCTGCAAGGCTTCTGGGGTTGGCAGCAGCAATGAAGGCAGCAGTAGTGGCAGCAAAGTAGCACCTCACCTACAGCTGTGGTGAGTGGTTTCAGGCACCAGTGCTGTGGCAAAGGAGACAACCAGAGCAGGGCAGCAGAATGAGGCCTCGGTGAGTGGAGGGAGGCTCCTCGGTGGGGAAGCAGGATGGGCAGCCACTTGGCTCCCACCACCTCTGGACCTCCCATGAACCACTTTAAGGACACACACTTCATACTTAGAAGGCAGCTACTCTACTGCCCAGGACACTGCATTGGTCTCTGCTAGTATCTTTGGCATCTTCTTGCCCTTCTTCTGAATTCCCTTACTCACTCTTCCTATAGAACAGACCCAGGGTTACTCAGGAAATAAAATATCAGAGGAGAGGTCACCTGAGAAATCCGATTCTTCATACAGATACTGGAAATTATTATCTTAATTATACTCTTAACGGCAATTTTAAACATGGAACAAAACAACCGTAGTCTTCTGGACTTGTCATGCAGGTGAAGTCAGTAGGCACTGGATACTTCTTTTGTTTTTTGGCCAGGAACTGTGGCAAGATTTTTCATTTAGAATATTTTAAAGCTAGTAAATAATCAGAATCAGGAATTCATACTGATAATTCCATCTACTGTTCTTTAGATCTTATTTAAATTTGCACTCAGTCTCAGTAGTGTCTTTTTTCAGGTCCAGGATAGAGTCCAGCTTTACAAGTAGTTGTTGGATAATGACTTGAAAATAACCACTTCTCCCTCCTGAGTCTGAAGTACCTGAGCTAATTCCTAGTCCCAGGGAAGGAGAGGCAAACTAGCTGCAAGCAGAAGCGGCTGACTCTGAGTGCTGCACATGCGCGGAGGAGCCGCTCTGAGGTTTGCACGCCCCGTGCATTTGCAATCCAAACACCACAACGATGTGGAAACCCCTGAGAAATTTCAAAATGCCATTTATAGTAAAAAACCAAATAAGAGGAGTCATAGCAAAAAGACATAAGTAGTATCTTGTTCTATGTCTGTCCTTAAGTATCACAGATTTTAGTGCTGCCATTTCTGGCTAGAAAACTCATACCAAAAACCAGGACGTTCATCTTCTCTTGTCTTTAGAGACTTAGTCAAAACTCGCTAAATATCATGCCACTCTCAATTAAACCTTAAAATCCAACCATCAACAGCTAGACCTTGTGTCACATAGTTTTTATGTGCAGTTTTGGGCACTCTAAAGGAAAGAAAGTCAATGGTGGAGTGAAATCCTTGAGCCTGTCCTCCCGACCCGGTTTCCAGAGGCAGAAAGCCGGCTGGTTTACAGCTCTGGCGCAGGTGACATTACGCTCGTCAGGTCTAAACCTGACACGTCGCTGTCTGAGCCTAACATGGGCGAGCAACTCTTGGCTAACGTTGAATCTTATGAAGAGCAATTAAAAGGTGGTCTGTTAACTAGAGGGAGGAATACATGCGCCAACTCCCCACGAGGAATGCAATCATTATGCACTGCCACCGTGGGCTAATAAAAAATAAAAATTGAAAAAGAAGAAAAGAAGAAATACCTCTTGAACTGTGGGTCCATAAGTGTGCTGTAGATTTCTATCTTGTGACAGGCAGAGCTGGCCGATAGTCAATCTTAGAAAACGAAAGCATCCAGGAGAGTGTTCTAAGCGAAACCTTAGCAAAGGTGAGTGATCTTTCTAGTCACCTGCCCCATCCTGATTTAAACATGCAGTGAGAGCTGGAGAAGGTTCTATTTTGAGACAGGAAAGTTAAAAAGTGCAAAGCTGCATTTTGAAAGACAGCAAAATGTTACAAAGTGCTTCATGATTCTCCCCTAGGTGTGGAAATTTGGTAAAGACAAGAGCTATAAACCCTTTGCATACAGTTTATTTGTCTGAATTTAGATGAGAATAATTAGGATAGCCCCAAATAAACCCTAAAACATGGGTTTTTGAGAGCCCTGTCTTACCCTTTCTTCTGTGGTCTTGCTGCAAAGGTACCTTCTGCCCTCCCATTGGGAGACTTGTGCTGTTTTGTCCTCAAAGAACTGTGCCCCTCTCAGAGCCTGGGATGATCTCATACCACCTCTACTTTCCTGCCCAAGCCCCCCTTCGTACAAAGGGTTGAGCTCTCCAGTGTGTGAAGAATTAACTCTGCCAAATGAAAAGCTTTGTTTGCTTTTGAAGGGATTTTGATATTTAGACAGAAAAAACAAACAAGCAAACAAACAAAAGACAGTCTGCTGAGAAATAAAGCATGCTTTTTCTGACTCCAAAATGCAAAAGATACATAGGATGATCAAAATATTTAAATTTTAAAAATGTATTACAGTAAAAGGCACATTGCTATTAATCCTCTTAAAATACTCCCCCTTATTTCTAACGTACTTATTGCATCATTCTTGGCACTTTCTGAAGCATTTCTGCAAGTCCTTTTGTGTCTTCACAAGGCGTGATCAAAATTATGGTGAACAGTGCTGCTGAATGTCATTCAATGAAAAATCCGGATGGTAAAAACATCATGGTGTGCCTTCCTCCACCTTATTCACCAGATCTAGCTCCATGTGGCTTCTAGCTCTTCCCTAAAGCCAAAATTAACATGAAAATAAACATTTTAAATCAGTTCAGGGCAATGAGGCAGCCACAACAGCACAACTCACGACATTAAAGAGGACTTCAAGAACTGTTTCAGAAGGGACAAGAAAGTGACTTCAAAGTGTGTTCAAAGGGAGGTGGAATATTTGGGGGGAGATTAATGGAAATATGTCTTTTATTGTAACACCCCCCCCAATATTCACCATACTTTTGATCCCACTGTGTACTTATAGGAAACAAGAGAAACTACATCATAAAGTGAGTCTCCCTAAGTCCTTTCTGCAAAGAACAAACCTGAATTTCTCCCTCCCATCTTCTTTCCCTAAATTCTCCAGTTTGCTTGTTTAACATTAACTCAGCCCCAAGAGGGCTCCATCTCACTAGGGCCTTCCTTCTCCGCCTGCACAGGGACTGTGTTGTGACCCCTCCTTTTACCTTCGGACCTCTTCACATAGCTTTTTCTTTACCTCACATATCTAGGAAATCTGCAGATTAGAGGCGGGGGAAGAAGAAAGGGAGAGATTGAGTTCTGCTCGAAAGCTTCTCTCGTGAGTGAGGCTCTTTGGAGAAGGTTTTTTAACAGAGGCAGACAAGTCTACAGTTTAAATTATAGAGAGGTGCTTGAGGTTGAAGCAGCCCCCATTGTGATATAAATTTTTACCAAAAATATGAGTATACCTGTGTGGTAGTAATGACAGAAGTGAGTTTGAAAGACAACAGGTTATTTGGAGAACTTTCTGACATGACCAGAAAGCTGTGCAATGCAAACAAGGCTGAGATCTTCCTGATTTTACTATTGGCTTTTAAAATAAGTGTAGATATGACTTCCTTCAATTTCCCATCCTACGAGGAGAGGAATCTTATATTCTAATTTAACCCTTATTCCCAAGCTGAGGAGGAGAAAAGGTATGAGCTTTTTACTAGCTCTGTGTTCTCCAGCAAGTTTACCTTCAAGAAACTCTAGGCCACCAAGAAAACCTGGATTGCCTTAATCTAGCCAGCTCTATATTCTGTGGTGAAACAGACATAATGTTCAATCTGTGCTTACATGTGAAGTTTTACAGTGATGTTTATATGCCTTATTATGTACATTTATACTTAATGTTAATTTTAATTCAACAGAAAAAATCTTCGTAGTTTAATTTTCATTGAGTATCATTATCTGATCATATAGAAAAATTGACAATCACAACAAAATGAATCCTATATTGTGGCCAATGCTGTTTTCCTGACATGTTCATGATATTGTGCCCATGACAATGATAGGCCTCTATTTTTGGAGACTCCATGCTGTGAAACTGTGAGTTTTCCTCCAGCACCATGAGATCATTATTGTGCAGTTTTCTCTCTCAGCTTCGGCTTTTTGGAAAAGGGGCAACAGATCATCCAGCCAGAAGCCACACTTGTATCCTTTATTGAAGAATGTAGGGCATCAGGTGCTCAGACAGATGCCTAGTAAGAAACTCAAAGAAATCTACAAGTACATGATTAGAGATTTCCATGTTCACAGGAACCTGTGATTCACTCATAGAATACCCTCCACACTTCTAACTGACCAAGGACCATTAAGCATGATGATTTTGAAGCTTTTTAAGGAACTAATTTATTCACGTGTTGGTTAAATACAAATAAGGTCCACTTTTATTTTCTTCGCCTCAGGCCCAAATCCTCAGAAGGCTGTTAAGCCTGCATAATGACTTCACCTGAATTTAATTTTGTTCAGACTACTTTGAAACAGTTACATGACTAATTCATATTAGTCATTTGTGAGAAATCTCAGACCAAGCTCCAGCTGTAACTAGGTGACCCTGCTAGTCTTGCCTTCCTCTCTGTCACAGCCCACAGGAAATAGTTGAAAATTTTGCCATTGTAGGTTGATCATATTGACTTTGGGGATAATTTTATGGGTCTGTTACTGGTAAATTAATATGAAATGTTCATACTAAAGTCTAAGAAATTTTGGTACATATATAAATTCAAAATTAAATTCAATCTAGAGAGGAAAAAATAAGCTTATTTTGACATGGGGTGTTTGGAAATGGCCTATTAACCCTGCTATCTTCTTGGACTATTTTTCTCCTGATATACCCTAAGTTAATTCCATTAGGGTGTAACATTTGACCTTTCACATAGTTGCTAATGAACAACTTACTCCAGATATATGGAGAAACTCAAAGAAGTCATGCTATTTGTTCAGTAAGTCCCCTTTGTCAATGAATAATTCTATGGCAATGCAGGAAATGGGACAGAATGGCTTAGACATTACCCTAGTGCTCATCTGACACAGCATAATCAGGTAGTTTTGGAAAAGGAAAAATTGCTTTCATAAGCTCTCTTGCACTGAGAAAATTGCTCTTTGTGACTTCTTTCACTTTACTCTCTCATTTACTTCTTTCCTCCCTACCCAGCTTTTGGTTCTACCTAGCCTTTTTCAGCCCTAGGTCCACATAATAGCAAAACAGTTGACTAGTAGAGAACAATGACCATTACTTTTTAGGCCACCAAACTGAAAAATAAGCCTATTCCTTTGCTAAAACACTATCTTTTTTTCCTTTGATAAAATTGTGTATAGTTCTTTATTATTCCACCCTGTATTTCTAGAAAACACCTACATCTTAAAAGGTATCCAATCTCTGGGGGTTCTATGAATGAAAACATTTATTCATTTGTTAAATTAGGACTAGAGAGTCTGAGTCCAGTTTCAAGTCACCTAGAATGCTCTGTGTTTTACTGATGCATGGCAGGAAGATTTGTGTGCTTACAGGTAAGAAATAGCTTACAGCATAGGACAAAAATAGGAAACTTTACATTATGCTTTTAGATGATCACTCTGAAACCAGAATCTATTCATTCAAGCACCCTATAGTGATACACACGATCCACCTGCAGATCTCGAGATGAAGGGTGAGAGTACCACATCCCAGGCCCATCCTGAGTTCCTAGAGGAGATTCAGAAGTGCTCCCAGAAGATTACAACCCTCCCAGGGTGGATATGTAACCCACTCTCCCCTGCCAGATGCAACTGATCAAAAGAAAGAGCCAAAGAAGGCTTCCTTGGGGGAGTGATATTCATAACCTAAGGGATGCATAGGAGTCCCAAGTGAAAAACCAGAAAGACTTGGGCCATCCATCTCCTGGGAATAAGGACACACTTGACTTCCCATCTTGTCTCCCTCTTGTTATTGTACCCCTTTGTACTGAGTGTCCCAGCTATGAGCTGTTTTCTTTACCAGTCGTTAGAAATTCTAAAGATTGCTGCACTAATGTTTGCCTTCAGTATCAACTGTGTTGTCTGAGGCTCTAGGACACTGGCATCAATATCCACAGAAGCTGCTGGAGGCTCCCAGTTGAGCCTTGTCCTCCAGCTCCATCTAACGAGGAAAATTGGACACAAACAATGGATGGGTAAGATTTCCAAGATATTAGCTCCTGTTCTTTTTTCCCCTAGCACTTTTCCTTTTTCCTCCAAGCAGTTGGGGACACAATGTTCTTTGCCTTGGGGAAGAGATGTGATATGCAGGAGAAAAATAAATAAGACCTGAGGATGTCACTTCTAAAAACATACATCTTTAGGAAGATCCAAAGAGGAAGAGTTTGGAAATTTTAATCTAATTTTATATAAATTGGCAAATAAACTTAAAGTCAGTGTCTCAGCCACAATAGCAACATTCCAAATGTTGGGTAGTCACACATGGCTACTGGCTATTTGTTTTGGACAGGATATGTACAGGATATTTTCATCATCACATAAGCTATTTTGGGCGGCATTAGGCTGAGTACAGACAAAGCAGAGAGGCGAGGTTCTCCTCCAATAAATGATCAACTTCTAGCTTTGAGACAAGAAAAATAAGAAATTTATGTTCTCTTTCTCCCTTAGAAATCACTTTAAAACAACAAGAAAAATGAGAAATCAATATGCAAATTCCATTACTAATGAAGCTATGAGGTACAGAGACACCAAACCACAATAAATGAGAAAAGTCAGCAAGAATCTAACAGGCTGGTTAGAAGATATCAAGAGGAAACATCTGTGGCTGCAGATTTCAAAGGAGGTTCACAAAGCCTAGTTTTCAAAGTAGGTGATCAAATCTGAAGAGTGAATCCAACAACACATATTGCTGAATGATAATTTTGAGGGACCTGTGGAGGAAACATGCCAGGATCAAACATGACAAGGCAGAGAAGCAGAGTCTGGGGTTGAACAGGAACACACGTGGTAGGTTTTTGCTAAAGGCCTTTTGCCAGCAGGCAGGGTATAGGGAGAGTGGTCTGGCTACAAATCACCAGGTGGCTGCAACCCCCTTTCACAGCGGAAAAACAAAGTTCCCCCAAGCACCAAATTTGTGCCGTGAGGAAATTTCCAAAGAACAGGGGAATAGCGCTTCCTTGACTATCCCCCAAAACTGGAAAGAGCTGGTCCAGAAGGAGCTCATTTCATTTTCAGATTAGTAATAATAATAATGGGACATGTATGGAATACACAGAAAATACACCAGAAGAATAAAAAAGAAGGACAGAGGGGCAGGATAACCAAATGATGGAAAAAAATAATCGACCAGAAAAATATCACCATGTCACAGATGAAAACTAAGCCACAATCTATTTCTATAAACTAAAACCAAAATTAATCAAAAGATTCTTTAAAATAATAACTAAAGCCATAGCACCACTCCCAGGGTAGAGAAGGAGGCATCTGGGTTGGTGTACCACTGCCCCCAGCACCAAGGAGCAGATCCACCACACATCCCTACCCCTATTGAAATGAGAAAACATGTAAACAAGTCTCAAAACAAGACTTCCAGATCACCTAAAGCAAGCCCAAAGGGAAATGAGATGGAAAAATCTGCTAATCAAACATGTAGACTCCCTGAACTGGCAACAAAAGACAATCTGGAAAAAATGAAATCAGAAATAATTTCTCACTTAACAGCAGAGATTGTGCCCATAGTGTAAGACATGATTAATCTAGAGAGGACACAGATAAAAAAAATTGAGTATCTGTGGAACATGATAGAATCCCAACATAGGAAACAAATGAAATCCATAAAACAGATGCAAACAGATTTCCAGGAGATTAAAAACTCCATTGAAAGTCTATGCAGCAGAATGAGCCAGTGTGAGGACAGAATTTCAGATATACAAAATAAGATTCCAATTACTGACCAGGAAAAGAAAAATTTCTTTAAAAGTGTAAGGGATCACGAGACATCCATCCAGCAGCTGCTACACAATGCAAAGAATAACATAAGACCGATTGGAGTCAATGAAGAAACAGGAGAGAGTGCAGATGACATAAAAAACTGTTCACAGAAGTGATGGCAGAAAACTTCCCAAGCAGGAGAAAAGAACTTGACATACAGAAAGGTGAGATATATAAGACTCCAATGAACCTTGATAAAAAACGTATGTACACATAAGCATATAATTGTTAAGATTCCAGAAACCCAAGAGAAGAACAAAATTCTACAAGCAGTTAGAGAAAAGAAACAAATCACATACGAAGGAAAGCCGATCAGAATCATAACAGGCCCGAGTTGCACGGAAAACACCAAATCAGCCCACTGCAGACAGGCAGGTCTGTGCATGCCCTACCAAGGTCCCGAGTCATGCGGAACATGCCGAATCAGCCCACTGAAGACAGGGAGGTCTGCACATGCCCTACCTAGGTCCCAAGTCATGCAGAACATGCTGAATAAGCCCGCACCCCAGCAGCAATCCACTGGAATGCCCTCTGCTCCTCTGTACAGCCACCTGGTTCCACACTACAGAGACGCAGAGGACACCAGACGACCAGACCACAGTACTCAGTCCCACTGCTCCCAGCCCAGATGTAGGGGCTTCTGAGCCACCATCTCACTGCTCCTGGTCCAGAGGAAGGGGCTTCCCAGCCACGATCCCTCTCACTGCTCCCAGCCCAGAGGAAAGGGCTATGGGGCCACCTTCTGTCTCGTGGCTCCTGGCCCAGAGGAAGTGGCTTCTGGGCCACCATCCCTCCCACCACACCCGGCCCAGAGGTAGGGGCTTCTGAGCTACCATCCCTCCCGCTGCTCCCAGCCCACAGGAAAGGGCTTTTGGGCCACCATCCCTACCGCTGCTCCCGGCCCCTGTCCCACCTCTCCCAGCTCAGAGGAGGTAATCTGTGCAGGTGAAAACAGACCCCCCCTCCAGTTGAAATGAGAAAACATGTAAATAAGTCTCAAAACCAGACTTCCAGATCACCTACAGCAACCCCAAAGGGAAATGAGATGAAACACTCTGATACTCAACCGCCTGGACCCACTCAACTGGCAACAAAAGGGGATCTGAAAAAAATGAAATCAGAAATAATTTCTCAGATAACAGGAGAAATTGTGCTCCTAGTGCAAGACATGATTAATAAATCTGGAGTGGAGCTGAGGCACATGATGGAATCCCAACATAGGAAACAAATGGAATCCATAAAACAGACGCAAATGGATTTCCAGGACATGAAAAACTCCATTGAAAGTCTACACAGCAGAATGAGCCAATGTGAGGACAGAATTTCAGATATAGAAGATAAGATTGCAATTAGTGACCAGGAAAAGAAAAATTGCTTCAAAATTATAAGGGAACATGAGAAATCAATCCAGCAGCTGCTAGATGATGCAAAGAAGAATAACCTAAGACTGATTGGGCTCAATGAAGAAACAGGAGAGAGTGCAGATGACATAAAAAAAATCTCTTCACAGAAATAATGGCAGAAAACTTCCCAAGAAGGGGAAAAGAACTTGACATACAGATAAGTGAGGCATATAGGACTCCAAATAGCCTTGATCAAAAAAAATCTACACATAGGCATATAATTGTTAAGATTTCAGAAACACAACAGAAGAACAAAGTTCTACAAGCAGTGAGAAAAGAAACAAATCACTTACAAAGGAAAGCCCATCAGAATCACAGCAGACTTCTCAGTGCAAACCCTCAAGGCAAGAAGAGCTTGGAGTGATGTATTTCAAGCCCTAAAGGAAAAGAGCCTCCAACCCAGATTGATGTACCCTGCAAAACTATCTTTCAAAATGGATGGAAAAATAAGATACTTTCATGATAAAGAGCACCTCAGGAACTTCATGAATACCAAACTGGTACTCCAAAAAATTTTAGACAATATCCTAGGAAAAGATAATGAGGATCACAACCCCAGGAAACCCAGCAGAATGAATCCATTGGGCATGACAAATTAAACACAAAGGGGAAGAATCCAACAAAAAGAAAGTCATGACAAGGCTTTTAAAACTTTTAACTTCATCTCCCTAATGAGTGTATAATTCAATCTTGTTATTGTACTGATTAGTATTTTTCTGATTCTAGAGTTTCACCCCTTTCCTTGTGCTATACTGCCTATTTATCATCTTCTTTTGTCTACTTTTTAATTGGATTGTCTATTAATGAGCTGTAAGAGTTCTTTATATATTCTGGTCATAGGTTATATGCATTGTAAATATGGTCTGTTTAAGGACTATTTTTCCTTTTAATGATGTCATTTAAAGTTCTAAATTTTGATGGGATCTCATTTATCAAATTTTTTCTTTTATACATCATGTTTTTTTGTATCCTAGGTAGTTCTTGCGTACCCTAAATTCATAAACATTTTCCCTTATAATTTATTCTTAAAGTTTTATAGTTTTAGGCTTTCATATTTAGGTTCATAGATCCATTCAAGTTATTTTCATGTATGGAAATAAAGGGTTGAGGTTAATTTTTTATATATGGATACCAGGTGTTCTAGTGTCATTTGTTGCAAACTCTATCTCTTCCTTGGCTCTTGAATTGAGTTTATCTTCTATAAAATACTAATGTTAAATAATCTTTCAAAACTCAGTGGACCATGTATGTGTGGCTCTATTTCTAGATTCTCTGTTTTATTCAAATGATCTATATGTCTTTCCTTACACCAACACTGCCTTAATTACTGTAGCTTTAGAAGAAGTCTTAAAATTAGGTACTAAACGTCTTCCAACACTATTTTTTGTCCTTTTTTTTAACCTTTATAGGTCCTTTGTACTCCTATATAACTTTTAAATTTCAATATCCAATTCTTCATTTATAGCACATGTACACAGACCTGAATTTTTATATATAGTTTGTGTTTTCTAATCCTGCTAAATTCAAGTACGAGTTCTAGGGGCTCCTAGAGATTTCTTAGTATTTTCTCTGTAGATGATCATTTCATCTACATATAAAGACTTTACTTCTACCTTGCCAATCCTATCCTAATTGTGTCATTTTTTTGCCAGACTATTTTGGTGGGGCCTAGGTTTCAAAGTTTAATGGACAGATAAAGAGTAAGCATATCTGCCCTTGTTCCCCACCTTAAGGAGAAAGCACTGTATCTTCTCTATTCATATAAGGCGCTCTCACTAGAAGTATGGAGTACATGTGTTTAATCTGTTGAGAAGGTTCTGTTCTACTTTTAGTCTCCTGATAGCTTTTACCATGAACAGCTGTAGAATTTAGTCCAATACTTTTTCTCCAACTAGTGACAGGATCATATGGTTTTTTCCCTTCTTTTGTTAAAATGATGACTTTTGGGGGTGGCTCTTCCAATGCTGAAGCAACACTGCCATCCCTATAACAAAGCCACTTTCTACATACTGCCAGATCTGACTTCTAATAGTTTGTTTTGTTAAACAAATTTCTATGTTCCTACTTTTTTCTTCTATTATCGTTATCCCGTTTTAGGATTAGCACAATGTTGATTTCCTAAAATGAGGGGAGAAGTGTTCCTTCTTTTTTCTGCTTTAATTGTTTGACATAGTTTATCAGTTGAAATGTATATGAGCCTGCTGTTGTCATATAGGCAGGTTTTCATGCTAGAAATATACTTTCTTTAATAGGTGCTATTCAAATTTTATATTTTCTCCAGAGTTAGTTTCATTAATTTGTCTTCAAAGGTACTTCTTCGGAAGGAAGCTGTCAAATTTATTTCAAACCAGATTTTGGTAATATGCTTTCTATATCCTTTCAGATTCTGTAAAATCTGTGGTAATGTCTCCCAAAAAAAAAAAAGAAGAAGAGACCCAGAATAGCAAAAGCAATTCTAGGTAACAGAGACATGGCAGAGGATACTACAACCCCTAACTTGAAACTATACTACAAAGCTACTGTGATAAAAATAGCATGGTACTGGCAAAGAAACAGACCTGAGGACCAGTAGAATAGATTAGAAGATGCAGAAACAACTCCAGACACACTCAGCCACCTCATCTTTGACAAAGGAGCCAAACACCCTCACTGGAGGTAAGATAGCCTCTTTAATAAATGGTGCTGGAAAAATTGAGTTTCAGCTTGCCAAAGATTAAAACTACACCTATATCTCTCACCATGCACCAATCTAAAATCAAAATGAATTAAAGATCTAAATATTGAAACAGACACACTGAACTGGCTGGAACAGAGGTTAGGTAGAACTCTTCAAGACATTGGTGTAGGAAAAGATTTTATGAACAAAACATGAGTTGCTCATGAACTAGCACAAACAATCAACAAGTGGGATCTCTTCTTATTAAAAAGCTTCTGCACAGCAAAAGAAACCACCAACAGAGTGAAGAGATAACTCACAATGTGGGAAAAATTTTCACCTGCTGTTCCTTAGAAAAAGGTCTGTCTAGAATCAATAAAGAACTTAAAAAATCAGACCTCTCATATTTAAAGACCCAACCCAAAAAAGGGCATCTGAAATGAACGGACATTTCTCAAAGAAGTAGAAATAGCAAATAAACATAAGAAAAAATGTTAAATGTCTCTGGTCATTCAGGAGATGCAAATGAAAACAACACTGAGATTTCACCACACCCCAGAAAGAATGTTTGCTATCATGAAATTAACCAAAAACAAATGCTGGCCAGGCTTTGGGGAAAGAGGAACACTGCTCTGCTGCAGGTGGGAGTGCAGGCTGGTGCCACCACTGTGGAAATCAGTATGGAGATACCTCAAAAAACTAGGACTGGAAGTCCCATTTGATCCTGCTATTCCACTGCTAGGGATCTTCCCCAAAGAATTAAAAGAATCATACTACAGTGATATATGTGCACCCATGTTCATAGCGGCACAGTTTGTAATTGCTAAAACTTGGAAACAGCCCAAGTACCCATCAACTGGAGACTGGATAAAGAAAATGTGGGGTTTTTAAAAATAAAATGGAGCCATAAAAAAAATGAGAAATTAGAGATATTCATAGCTAAATGGATGCACATTAAGGCGATACTCTTAAGTGAAATAAATAGGACACACATGTGTAAATACCTAATAGTTTCTCTGGTGTGAGAAACTGAAAGTGTAAATAAAGACAAAATGGTATAATAGATAATGTGAAATAGGAAGAAAAGGCTCAAAAGGGAGGGGGAAGTGGGAGGGGTAGGGGAAAAGAAAGAAGGAAATAGAATTAATATGAGAAGATGAAAAAATGTAAACAAAGTCTTTGTAAATAAGGAGGGATGGAGGGGTTGAAAGGAGAGCAGGGGAAGGGGGAAACAATAAGAACCAAGAGAGACTATGTAAAGGTGCAAATTTCCAATGATGAATGTCATTATATTGTATACCTAAAATGTACCAATAAAATTAAATTTTTAAAAACAGTAATAATAACTAAAGCAGAGCGCAGAGGGACACAGCAAGAAGATGAAGGGTGAGCAGTTAGAGTTCATGAAAAACTGGAGTGCAAGAACACACCAAATAAAAGAAAGTTGTGATGGGGACAAAATACAATAGAGGGTTCTATGTGTAAGCACAGCAAGGTGCACCGGGGGTGGGCTGTTGTTCAAGAGAGCAAAATAGGGCCTCAGGGTGCAGCTCAGTGGACATGCTTAGCGAAGGTGCTGCCCTGGGCTGCAGCCCCAGCACAAGAAACCAGCAAAAGCAAGTGGAAGTGGACAAATGAAGTGAGAGAAATAATAGATATAAAAGACAAAAGAGATAACTTAAACATAATTGGTGGCACCAATAAAGAATAAGTTAAATAAAAAAAACAAAGCAAGCAACTCAAGATGTCCTGATACTCAGGAAAAAATTATTATTGAAAGTCCAGAATTGTTTTAGTAACAAAAATAGCTGTGCTGGGTGGTGCGTAAAGCAGGTCCAGTACAACAGATACCGCCCCTCTCCCACATCCGAGAGCCTTTCAGTGGCCCTGACTGACCCCCAGCTGCTAGGAGCCATCATATCCCCATGCCTGAGGGCACTGCCCCCGATGCTGCAGGCTGTTCTGCTCATGGACAAGCCTGCTACAAGTACCAGGGGAGTGGTGTTAATTATTAATAATGTACTTTATTATCATGATGATTAATATCTCTATGTTCATTAAAATGAAAGAGGATTATAATAAGAATTGAATAGCAAGCACAAGCCTTGCTACACAGACTGGCATTATTGACACCGTGGAGGGTTCTCAAGAGAGGTTATGCTGGAAGTTTCTAGGTCACAGCCTATCTTAGTTCCTCCAAGAATTCACAAGCACATTCCAGGCAGGCACTGTGGGCCAGGCTGAGTAAGTCCTTCAAAAAAAGAACTTGTCACAATCAGAGTATCCAGCAAAGATGCAGTATTGATAGGAGAAGGACCAGCCATCCAATAAGGCCATAGATAGGAGACAGGTGTTGTGTATGTTTCGCTTCTAACCTCACTGTGGCCCAACTGTGGCTCTCAGGACAAGGGCAGGTCAGAATGCGATGGGCAATGAAATGAGTGCCCACAGAAGACACAGGGAGTAGGGAGGAAACACAAGCCAGAGGATGTCAACCAGATACCAAGACTTGCAAACTGGTACAGCATAGTCTTTGTCTATATTAACAATAGACTATTACAGAAAACTGCTAAAACGGTAAGTTGTATGTGTTGTTACCACAAACATACAAACATGTACATGAGGTAATGCATATGTTGGCTAGAACTTACACACATTTCAAATTATATTGAACAGTATTTTGTATCAAATTGACAACTTTTATTTGCCAATTTTAAAAAAATAATTTTTTAAAGATAATGTATGAAAACAGTGTGGTATTTGAGCAAGAATAGATGAAAAAGGGAGACAACAGGAACCAGAAAGACGAATACATATAGAGAGATACAGACGATTTATTATAAATTAGCATGGCAGCACAGTGGAAAGAATAATGTTTTCTATCAATGGTGCTGGGTCAATTACATCTTCATATGCAAAAAAAATTAAAAACTTGACAATGAACTTAACAAATAACCATATAATTTTCAAAAAGTAGTTTCAAATGAATGACAAACATGAATTTGAAGGGTGAAACTATGAAGTGCTTAAACCAAAATGTAGAATATTCAAGATTTTGGAGTAGGAAAGTATTGATTTTAGCTAGAATACAAAAATGCCAGTGTTAAAGAAATTGAAAAGTTGGGTCTCTTAGTTACTTTCTTGCCACTGAAATTTAATACCTGCCTCCCACAAATTAAAGGAAAACAGGTGTATTTTGTATCACAGTGTGTAGAAGTTTACTGAAACCACAGTTGGCTGGCTCTAAGGCAGGGTGGCATGGCAGAGGGAGATGGCAGAGGGAATGAATGGCAGAGGAGAATCAGCTCATGGCAGCAAGAAGCAGAGAAAGATCAAGGGAGGAGAGAGGGAGAGGGACCCTCCCGGGCCACACCCAGTGACCAGCTCCTCTTAGCAGGCTTCACCTCCCAACAACACATTTAGCTGTAGTCTCATCAGTGGACTAATCCACTAATTAGTGTCATGACCCCAGGATCCATGCCCTACCTATGAGTCCTATGAGTGCATGAGGCCTTGGAGGACATCTAGATAGAAACCATCACATCGGGCACGATGGACTCTCCTGTAATCCCAGCACTCAGAAGGCTGAGGCATGAGGACCACTGCAAGTTCCAGGCAGGCCTTGGGCACATAGTGACTTCAAGGCCAGCCTGAAGTACACATAGAGACCCTGTCTCGAAACAAACAAGTGAAGAAACAAGAGATAAAAAGAAATTTGATAGATGACACTAATTAAACAAAGAACATGTATTCATTTTTAAAAACTATATCATGAAGTTGGAAAAAAATTTGTAATACACATAACTTTAAAAGATTCCTGTCCAGAATATTTAAATAATATTTCCTATCCAGAATATTTAAACATTTAAATAAATATCCAGAATATTTAAATTTAAATAAATTTTACAAATCAGTAAGAAAATAAAAGAAATCTTAATAGAAACATGAATGCAAACAACAAAATCCCAAGTCAGGTACACCTCAAAAGAAAAAAATTAAACCGGTCAATTGATATGAAAATTCCCTAACAGATCAAGGAACCCCAACTTAAAGTCAAAATAGGATGTCATATAAACTCACCAGATTAGCTTAAATTAAAATGTCTGACAATACCAAGAATTAAAATAGAAGTTGTCAACCACTGATCATTTTCATACTTTGCTTATAGGAATATAAATCGCTGCAAGTACTTTGCAAATCAGTTTGGTTTTATTAAAATTGAAGATATACCCAAAACAAGGGTCATCTAACTAAGGCCTGCAGCCATATTCACCCTACACCCTGTTTTGCAAATAAAGTTTTATTGAAACACAGCCAGGCTATTCACGAAAGTATCATGGGTGTTTCCTCACACATTTGGCAAATGGCACAAAAACAAAATGAGCCGCAATCCCGAAATATTTACTAACACTTTATAGAAAAAGTTTGCCAATATTGCGCTAAAGAAATGCCTGTGCCAAGGGAGCAGAAGATTATCTGAGAATATCACAGGACTATTACTCACATTATTCAGTCCAAAGTAGGAACAACTCCAGCATCTATCAACAATATAAAGACTAAACAAACTGTGGTAGACTTCTTACATATACTGAAATACTACACAGCAATAATGATCAAACCTCAGCTATTACCAACCCAAAGAAGTCACACAACTAAACCCAAGAATGAAATAATATATACTCTGTGAGTCCATTTATAAAAAGTTGAAAAACAGGTAACCCTAAAACATAGTTCTTAGGTGTACGTATTTGGTAAAGAGAAGCCAATAAGCGAGTACATCAAATTTGGAGAGGAGGAAGGAAAGGAGCGAGGAAAGGGAGCTTGAGGGTTCCAGAATTGTTTGGGGTGCAGAAGTCCTTGTTTTATACCTAGCTCAGCTGTTTGCGTGTTTTATGGGCTGTACTGTATGTACAATAATTTTTACAGTAAAATAAGATTTTTTTTAAAGTGTGGGTAACTAGTAAGTCCTTTTCAGTGGGTACCACTTGTCATCTACGAGCTTTACTCTGGCATGATTTGCTGGTCCACTCCTTGGGTATCTCTCGCCCGACATATTTAGATCTTTCCTCTTGAGCTCCTCTGGCTGCCGGAGAAGACTCTTCCAACCTCCTTTCTGCCGGTAACACCTGAGCTGCCAAGCCAGCCAAGGAGAACTGAAAGCTAGCAGCATCCAGAGCCCGTGACTTTGCAGGATCTCAGGCGCCGGTGGGATGTCCACTCTCTCCATTGTGCCTGGAGCCTTCCTGGGCCCAGACTAGTCTCACCCTGGGTTCATAACTCTCCCTGCTTCCTGCCGGAAGAACATGTAAACTCCAGCAGGAGTAGAATTTAGATGGGGATTATTCAGACACGGAGCTTATTCTAAATGTGAGGCATACTTGGTCCATGATGAGAAAGTGTAATTGATTACAAGAGCGACTGAGTATTTGAGAGAGTTGAAAATGGACAAAGAGCTTCAGAAGGTCCGTCTCCTAAGCAGTGTTCAGTAGAGTCTTACTTCAGCTCACAGTATTCTTTTACTTTCATTTCTGAAAGAGCCTGACGCTGGACATTTCTGAGGCTTTGAGGATTCTACCTCTGGCTGGGTCTGACTGCTCCATGTTTTGACTATGGCTTGGCTTTCTTGAGCCAGTTAAGTCAGTTTGCACTCAGCTATCTGCTTTCCAGCATTCACAAGTTCTACCAACCCCACTCTCTCCATCTTCGTAGTTATATACACATAATACAGGTATATTTTTAAATCTTTTTACTGCATTCTCACTGAAACTTCAGAAGAAATTAAGTGCGTATGTTCAATCTGCCATATTTCCACAGAAGGAGTTTTGATCTCTTTGTCTTTAAAATGAACATCAGACTATTTTATAGGGTTGGTATGACTATTGAAAGAGATTTATATATGCAGATAAAATTATACTATCTATTCACACACACACAAACACTCACATGCTCACATATACCCTCCCTACCCCTCCTAGGTCATGTAAATTCAATCAAGGGTAGAATTCAGATGTGGATTACTCAGATAAGGAGCACTACAGTGTGGGGTACTCTTAGTCCATGATGAGAAAATGTAATTGACTACAGGAGCCCTGAGGATATTTAGATAAGAAGCATCAAACTTTTAAAACACACTATTAAAACATATTTATAATCAGTTGTGTATCCGGGGAGATACTGGGATTTGAATAGTACACTATTAGTAACCATTAACAGAGTGTGGTCTATTGCCTGACTTGTAAAATCTAGTCTTAAAGGAAGATCACAGTTCCCTGCTAATTAGGCCCACCTACAGTGTTGGAAACCTTTCTGAATGATCAAAGAGGAGGCATACTTAACCCAGGAGATGTTGACAAGCTCTTCAGCTTGTTAGCATAAAATAACTTTCCACTAAGTGTGTGCAAGCTCTTTTATGCTCTGCCATAGTTTTGGTTTAATACTTTGTGAAGTGAGATTCCTTACATAAATAATGACAGTTACATGGGAATTTGATTTATACTACTGCCTGTCTCTCTATTATATACTATCAAATCCATTTTTATAATATTTCCTCCTCATACTAGAATTTTTAGATACTTTACAATATTAAGAATGTCATTTCAGTTTTTGAATTTGCAGTGGAGTCTATATAGATCTTCAGAGAGGTAAAATTACTGAAGAAATCATTTTATTTACCCTTTGCACACTTCACAACAGTATAAATAGTGGTCCCAAATGTTCAACTTCTAGGAACTGAGAAAAATGCAGTCTTGTCTTGAGGCCTCAAATTGATGACTTTCTGAGCTTAAGAGAAAAAGATTTCAAAGCCTCTGTTCTGTATAAACAGACTGTGTGGCATAATAGGAAGACCATTTCATTTGGATCAGATAAGCATAGGCTAAAATCCCCACTTCACCACACAGAATATCTGGGTGCTTTGGGGGATGTTACTTTATCCATTACTGTGCAGAGCGAGAGTCGTAGTGCCAACCTTAAGGCTTGTTTGAAGGCAAAAAAGGGGAAAAAGCTGATAAACCAACAGCGTCATGTGGCCTCTTAATCGTTTGTAACTGTTACAGATAAGCAGGTATTCTTAACAACCTACATTCTGGGTTGTTTTTTGTTTTTTGTTTTGGTACTGGGGATCAAATTCGGGTCCTTGCACTTATGGGGCAAGTGGTGGAACCACTGAGCTAAATCCCTGGCCCTACATTCTGTTTTTAATGTAGATCAAATATATAACTCCTTACAAATTGGTAGAAAAAGAAACATAATATTCAAAATAAATGGATATATAGTATCATTTAAAGAATTCCACTTTCTTCAACTTACTACCATCAGTGACCTGAATTCCTTTTGCTAACAAACATCTACTGAGCACTAATGTGCCAAACTCAGCTCAAGGAGCTGGAGATTTGGGCCTGAAGATCCTGGGACAGTCCTGGGCCTTCTGACTTTTGCCTTGTGGCAGGATGTCTTTCCCTTGTGAGCTTATGCAATTGATGTGTCACTCTCTATAATGCTTTTGTAAATTATTATTATAAATGTTTAACTAATAGCAAGGGAAGGGTGCAAAAGTACTTTTTCTTTACATCTTGTATCACATTGTGAGAATGTTTGAGTGCTCTTGCTTTGTCATATCTCTGCTAGAGTGTGGAGAATGGGAAAAATGAAAAAGAAACTAAAAACAGTGGCCAAGGAAACTGCGCATTGTCTTGGGTATAAAAGTGGGGGGTTTCCTCAAGGGAGGAGCACTGCCCAGGCAGGTTCTATAGGGCATCTGCAGCTCTGTCCTCCTCACTCCACCATGGCCTGCTTCTGCAGTGGGTGAGCAGAGGCAAAGGTGTGCAGAGGAGCTCGTCCGGAAACACAGCTGAAGGAGTAGGCTGGAGCCAAGCTGGGAAAATTAGCCTTCCTCCTCCTCTTCCTCCTCCTCCTCCTCCTGCACCAGGGAGCCTGCAGGGGGCTCTAAGCAGGGAAGCCATGTGATCAGATCAGCATTTCAGGTTCATAACACTTTATTGTGGAAAATGGACTATGGGGGAGAGATATGTTAAGGGAAGCAATTAGGAAGCGATTGCCTTATTGAACTTTTTTATATAATAACTGCATGTTTTTCTTTAAAGTATCTCAAAGGGCCTCAGAGTGCTAGAATGTTTATTCAATGTTCAACACAATTTTACTTCCTAACCATTTTCCTTCACTCCTTCACTCCCCATGAGTATATGCAGTGTGATTAAAAAAAAAAAATACGGGAATGTTGAAATACAAAAAGATATTACATAAAAGACACATTGCCATCAACTCCCCTCAAAATATTCACCTTCAGTTTGAGTATGCTTTTGCTATCATTCTCAGCAATGTGTCTTTTATTATAATAATTTTTAAAAATTTTAAAGTCACCATATTTTCCAATCACCCTGTATATGTTTAAATGCTAACCTAATAGAAAATTAAAATTCAGTCTAATTCTGAACTTAGATATTTGTCATAATCTCAACTCTTCTCAAAGAATAAAAAAATGCAAGTTCATTTTGTCTATGTATAGGGGCTCTTAATTTTTAATATAAAAGATGTGCAAATATTTGTTAGCTTCCTGTTCCATGGTACAATTTGTGTATTTTCCAACAAAAAATAATATTATAAGTGTATATACTGACTGTGATATTTATTAAATTATAAAATATTAGATTTTATTACACTCATTACACTCATCTATAGCACTCTATAGTTTAAATGTGTGTGTGTGTGTGTGTGTGTGTGTGTATAGGAACATGTCTATGAAGATTCACTGAACCTAAACTGCCTAATACAAAATTAGTAATAAACTTTCCTCAAGTTGCACTTCAGAAATTCATCCTTTTCAGAAGTTGTAAAGTATTCATAAAGGTTGAAAAAATGTGCAAAAATTTGCATTGATGGATGTTTTCTTCTCCATCAGGAAATGATGTACTTGAAACTCATTATAGATCTTCATAGAAACCCAACTGAACGTGCCTTGGGCTTTCTGCTCATCAGCACACACTGAGTAGACTGCATAATTCATATCTCTTGTGTCACATTTAATGTATAACATGTACTTCCTGTTAATTATGAAAATAAAAACACATCCTATATTCTAAGAGCATAATTACACAAATGCTGCAAAAAGTTATAAATTTGAAGTCTATTAGCTGATTTCTCTTTAAAAGATATAAAACAGGAGAGTTATTTTCTATTACTTTTTACATCAATTTAACAATGCTTCCTTTTTCCCTTCCACCTGACTTTACAGGATGATATAGAGACTCCATAACATAGGAAACAGGAAATAATAGAGACAGAGGAGTTACCAACTCTATCATCTCAAAACATTTAGACAAATAAATAAAATGAACTCAGAACTTTCCAGGACAGAACCAAGACTGTTCTCTGGATAATGAAGACCAAAGCAATTTGCTGATTGATGCTTATTTTTCTCTTATAAGGCATAATTTTTAAAATGTTTGTACTGCATGGAAAAACAAAATTCCACAAAGGCTCCAATCCTATTAGTCTCCAGCAGTCAAAATTCTCTTAGATAATGTCTCCCCTTATAAAGAGGAAATATATCATATAATTGAAATTTTAACTACTTAACAGTCATAATTTAGTTTGAGAGGAATTTTAAAGTATCTTGTAGGGCTCATAAATCTCAACTGCATGAAAAGTTAGAAAGTCTATTACAGTCTAAGCTTTCACGCCTACATACTATACAAGCTCTAGTTGTACAAGGCAGCCACCACTCCTTGGTTACTAATTAAACAATCATAAAATTAAAAATTAATTAACTATGTAATTAATATTGCATACTTGTCATAGATAGTTTTTGTGCATCTTTTCCCTGAACTCACAGGAGAGGAACTTTTTGGCATTAAACTTTGGTGGGTTAATTCGATTCACTGATTAACAATATGGGCTTGACTGTTAGATTGGCTGTCACCAAACAGAAACTTTTTTACATAGACACTGAAAAGATGAGCAACTCTTTCTTGCCACAAAAAATTATAAAATTATGTGCTTTGTTTGCTAACATATACAATATTCAGAAATTTATCTACAAGTGTTATCAGAAGCTAACATGTGTATAAAAGTGAATAAAAAAATGCAAAAGTGAATATTTGGAGGAAAAGCAGATAGGTTTTATCTGGTTAATAGCTTCCAATATGTCAGCCTAGACACCTACCATATTTTCCTGAGTTTAACAAAGAATACTAGTAACACTAGCTATTATTAAGTTCTGATAAGTGAAGAAAGTGGTTTGGGTGCTCAATAGTGACAGAATTCAAATACAGAATCAAGGAAAATATTGTAGAAGTTTGGTACAAAGGTGGCACCAGATATAGACTCATCCATGCTCCTTGGGGTGGGGGGATATGGGGCAGCTTTCTTACTGCTAGAAAAAATTTAAAACACTCACAACTTGATACACCCACAACTCAACCTTAAGACACCCACAACTTAATCTTAAAACACTCGCAACTTAGAAGAGAAGAGCTTTATCTTAGCTCACATCTTGAAAGGTTTCTGTGCACGGTCTGCCAGCTTCATGAAGGCAGAAACATCATGGTGGAAGGGCATGCTGGAGCCAAGCTGCTCACTTTATGTGGCTGGGAAGCAGAGCACAAGAGAAGAGCACCATCCCCAGATATACCCTCAGAGGCACATTGTCCGACCCACCTCCTTCAGCTGAGCCTCCCCTCTGAACAACACATTTGGCTATGAACACCAGCCCATAGATCCACTGATGAGTAGAGCACCCAGCATATGGTCACCTCTGCAGGAGTTTCTTAACTCAGGCAAATTGACAATTAAGCTTAACTGGCACAAAGGGTCATAGAAGCATCTTGTGGATAATTGAGATGCTCCTCAAGTAGAGATGGTTAGTGAGCAGTGGAACACCTGATACAGGGGTTGAGGTCAGAGCTCTGGTCTTGAGCTGTGGGTGAGTCATCTGCTGATTATTATAGACCCTGTTTTCTAGGTAGACCAGGATGGAAGAGTGTCCAGGCCACAGGCACCAACTTGTGAAGAAAACACATGCTTCTTGACTTATTTTAGAGCTCATCATGATAGAAGCATTACATGTATTTCCTAGGTGAAGAAAAGAAAATGATAAAGCATTAGAAAGCTGATTGGGAAGAAAAGAACACTATACTCAGATTTTATTTTTCATTACCTTATAGTTCTCAAAGATAAAATCTGTCGCCAAACTTGCATATTTACAAATTTTATTGCACATGTACAAGTTTTAACACTCCTAGATGTTAGCTTAAATAGGTATGAAATCCTACTACTCAGTGAACTATGAATATTTCTCTTTACTCAGAGCTGCTTCTTTGTGATCATTGTAAATTGAATATATATTTGAGATAACGCCACTGTGTCATTTCTGATTAATAATGAAACAACTAAATAACATGCTAATAAAGATTTTCAAATCCACTTAGTTATGTTTTCCTAATTAATGGCTTTCTTAAAAAATGTGTAGGTCAGAGGCCAGAGGAAGGGGCTTCTGGGACACCATTCCACCACTCCCACCCAGGAGGTAGGGGCTTCTGGGCAGCTGTTCCACCGCTCCCAGCCCAGAGGAAGGGGCTTCCAGGCCACTGTTCCACTGCTCCCAGCACAGAGGAGGAGAGCCGAGCGGGAACCAATACCACTCCTCCACCCCGTCAAAAACACAGAAACAAGTCTCAAAGAAGACACATAAACAAGTCTCAAAAACAGACTTCCAGATCTTCTGCAGCAACCCCAAAGGGAAATGAGATGGAACACTCTGTTACTCAACCACCTGGAATCCCTGAACTGGCAACAAAAGACGATCTGGAAAAAATGAAATCAGAAATAATTTCTCACATAACAGCAAAGATTGTGCCTATAGTGCAAGACATGATTAATAAATCTAGAGAGGAAACAGATTTAAAAAAAGAGTAGCTGAAGACCATGATGGAATCCCAACACAGGAAACAAATGGAATTCATGAAAAATGATACAAACAGATTTCCAGGAGATTAAAAACTGCATTGAAAGTCTACACAGCAGAATGAGCCAGTGTGAGGACAGAATTTCAGATACGGAAGATAAGATTGGAATTAGCGAACAGGAAAAGAAAAACTGCTTCAAAATTGTAAGGGACCATGAGAAATCAATCCAGCAGCTGCTAGATGATGCAAAGAATAACATAAGACTGATTAGATTCAATGAAGAAACAGGAGAGAGTGCAGATGACATAAAAAAAAACTGTTCACAGAAGTGATGGCAGAAAACTTCCCAAGAAGGGGAAAACAACCTGACATACAGATAAGTGAGGCATACAGGACTTCAACTAGCCTTGATCAAAAAAAATCTACACATAGGTATATAATTGTTAAGATTCCAGAAACCCAAAAGGAGAATAAAATTCCACAAGCAGTGAGAGAAAAGAAACAAATCACATACACAGGTAAGCCCATCAGAATCACAGAAGACTTCTCAACACAAACACTCAAGGCAAGAAGAGCTTGGAGTGATATATTCCAAGCCCTTAAGGAAAACAGCCTCCAACCCAGATTGATGTACCCTGCAAAACTATCTTTCAAAATGGATGGAGAAATAAGATACTTTCATGACAAAGAGCACCTTAGGAACTTCATGAATAGCAAACCAGCACTCCAAAATATTTTAGATAATATCCAAGGTACAGACAATGAGGATCACAACACAAGGAAGCACAGCAGAATGAATTCATTGGGCATGACAACAAATTAAAGACCCAATCCAAAAATGGGCATCTGAAATGAACAGACATTTCTCAGACAAATAAACATATGAAAAAAATGCTCAACATCACTAGTCATTTGACAGATGCAAATGAAAACAACACTGAGATTCCACCTCACTCCAGAAAGAATGGCTGCTATTATGAAATTAACCAATAACAAATGCTGGTGGGGTTGAGGGGAAAGAGGAACATTGCTCCATTGCAGGTGGGAGTGTAGCCTGGTGCAACCACTGTGGAAATCAGTATGGAGATACCTCAAAGAACTAGGACTGGAAGTCCCATTTGACCCCACTATTCCACTGCTGGGGATCTTCCCCAAAGAATTAAAAGAATCATACCACAGTGATATATGTGTACCCATGTTTATAGCAGCACAATTTGGAATAGCTAAATCTTGGAAGCAGCCCAAATGCCCATCAACTGGAGACTGGATAAAGAAAATGTGTTTTTTTAATAAAATGGAGTACTACTCAGCCATAAAAAATGATAAATTAGAGACATTTGTACCTAAATGGATGCACTTCAAGGCGATACACTTAAGTGAAATAAACAGGACACACATGTGTAAATACCAAATAGTTTCTCTATTGTGAGAAACTGAAAGTGTAAATAAGTACTAAAATGTATAATAGATAATGTGAAATAGGAAGAAAAGGGTCAAAGGGGAAGGGGTAGTGGGAGGGTTAGGGAAAAGGAAAGAAGGGAATGGAATTAATATGATAAAATGAAAAAATTGAAACAAAGTCTTTGTAAATAGGGAAGGATGGAGGGGTTGAAGGGAGGGCAGGGGAAGGGGGAAAAATAAGAACCAAGAGAGATAATGTGAAGGTGCGAATTTCCAATGATGCATGTCATTAGACTGTATACCTAAGATGTACCAATAAAATAATATTTCAAAAAATGTAGGACAAAAAAAAATGTGTAGATTCCAAACAGTTTCTTTAGTGTGAGAATCTGAAAGTGTAAATAAGGATTAAAATGATTAAAATGAATAATTGAGAATTTGAAATAGGAAGAAAAGGTCCAAAGGGATAGGGGAAGTGGGAGGGGATGAGGAAAGGAAAGAAGGGAAAGGAAAAATTATGACCAAAGAAAAAAATGGAAAGAAATCTTTATCAATAGGTAAGGGTGGAGGGGGTGAAGGGAGGGCAAGGAATAGGGAAAAAATAAGAACCAAGATACATCATGTAAAGGTACAAGCACCCAATGATAAATGTAAACATATTGTATACCTAAAATGTACCAATAAAAGAATTTAAGCAAAAAAAGAAATGTGTAGGACAAACACAAGGTTTTTTGTTGTTTTTGTTGTTGTTGTTTTAGGGTTTGCTTGAATGTGTCAGGCATAGTAAATTAAGTTCAGTTTTTTTATATATATAAGACAAAAATAATTTCTGGACTCAGCCAAACTGCTCAAACTCTCATAACTTGTTTTTTTTTTTTTTCATTCAATTGTAAAACAACTTTTCCCATAGGGATATAATGAGGACAAAATGAGAAGGTGAGTACAGCATATGAGTGCTAATAAATCATGGCTGTGTCATTATTAGAGCATATTACTATGGACTGTTATATATGTTCTATACAAGAAGCCAAGAAAGTGCTGAAATCATACAATCACATTTTCAATTTTATTTTTCCCCTTCCCTTGTCCTCCCTTCCCCTCCTCCACCCTTCCCTATTTGCAAAGACTTTGTTTCCATTTTTTTCCTTTTCTCATATTTTTTCTTTTCCCTTTTTTCCTTTCCCCTATCCCTCCCACTTCCCCTGCTCCTTTAGACCTTTACTTCCTATTACACAATATCAATTATACACTTTTAAAATTACAATATCAAGATCTAGGAGACATTACCACATATTTTACAGAATTTAAAAAGATATAGAAAGCATATTACCAAAATCTGTTTTGAAATAAATTTGACAACTTCCTTCCGAAGAGGTACCTTCAAAGACAAACTAATGAAACTAACTCTGGAGGAAATATAAAATTTGAATAGCACCTATTAAAGAAAGTATATTCCTAGCTTGAAACCTACCTATATGACAACAGCAGGCTCATATACATTTTAACTGATAAATTATATCAAACAATTAAAGCAGAAAAAAGAAGGAACACTTCTCCCCTCATTTTAGGAAATCAACATTGTGCTAATCATAAAACTGGATAAAGATAATAGAAGAAAAAAGTATGAACATAGATAGAAATTTGTTTAACAAAACAAACTATTAGAAGTCAGATCTGGCAGTATGTAGAAAGTGGTTTTGTTATAGGGATGGCAGTGTTGGTTCACCATTGGAAGATTCACCCCCAGAAATCATCATTTTAACAAAGGAAAGGAAAAAACCATATGATCCTGTCACTAGTTGGAGAAAAAGTATTGGACTAAATTCTACAGCTGTTCATGGTAAAAGCTATCAGGAGACTAGAAGTAGAACAGAACCTTCTCAGAAAATCAAAGACATGTACTCCATACTTCCAGCAAAAACACCTTATGTAAATGGAGAAGATACAATGCTTCCTCCCTAAGGTGGAGAACAAGGACAGATATGCATATGCTTCATCTGTCCATTAAACTTTGAAACATAGGCCTAAACCAAAATAGTGTGACAATAAAATGACACAATTAGGATAGGATTGGCAAGGTAGAAGCAAAATCTTTATATGCAGATGATATGATCATCTACAGGGAAAATACTCAGCAATCTCTAGGAGCTCCTAGAACTTGTATTTGAATTTAGCAGGATTAGAAAACACAAGGTATATATAAAAATTCAGGTCTATGTATACTTGCTATAAATGAAGAATTGGATATTGAAATTTAAAAGTTATATAGGAGTACAAAGGACCTAGAAAAGTAAAAAGAAAAAAAACAGTGCTGGAAGATATTTAGTACCAATTTTAAGACTTCCTCTAAAGCTACAGTAATCAATGCAGTGTTGGTGTAAGAAAAGACATATACATCATTTGAATAAAACAGAGAATCTAGAAATAGAACCACACATATATGATCCACTGAGTTTTGAAAGATTATTAAACATTAACATTTTATAGAATATAAACTCAATTCAAGAGCCAAGGAAAAGATAGTGTTTTCAGCAAATGGCACTAGAATACCTGGTATCCGTATATAAAAAATTAACCTCAACCCTTTATTTCCATACATAAAAACAACTTGAAAGGATCTATGAACCTAAATATGAAAGCCTAAAGCTATAAAACTTTAAGAAGAAATTATAAGGGAAAATGTTCATGAATTTAGGGTAGGCAAGAACTTCCTAGGATTCAAAAAACATGATGTATAAAAGAAAAAAATTGATAAATGAGATTCCATCAAAATTTAGAACTTTAAATGATATCGTTAAAATGAAAAGTAGTCCTTAAACAGATCATATTTACAATGCATATAACCTATGAACAGAATATATAATGAACTCTTACAGCTCATTAATAGACAACCCAATTAAAAAGTAGACATAAGAAGATGATAAATAGCCAGTATAGCACAAGGAATGGTGTGCAATTCTAGGATCAGAAAAATACTAATCAGTACAATAATAAGATTGAATTATACACTCATTAGGGAGATGAAGTTAAAAGTTTTAAAAGCCTTGTCATGACTTTTTCTTTTTGTTGGATTCTCCCCCTTTGCATTTAATTTGTCAAGCCCAGTGGATTCATTCTGTTGGGTTTCCTGGGGTTGTGATCCTCATTGTCTTTTCCTAGGGTATTGTCTAAAATTTTTTGGAGTGCCGGTTTGGTATTCATGAAGTTCCTGAGGTGCTCTTTATCATGAAAGTATCTTATTTCTCCATCCATTTTGAAAGATAGTTTTGCAGGGTACATCAATCTGGGTTGGAGGCTGTTTTCCTTTAGGGCTTGAAATACATCACTCCAAGCTCTTCTTGCCTTAAGAGTTTGTATTGAGCAGTCTGCTGTGATTCTGATGGGCTTTCCTTTGTATGTGATTTGTTTCTTTTCTCTCACTGCTTGTAGAATTTTGTTCTTCTGTTGGATTTCTGGAATCCTAACTATTATATGCCTATGTGTAGATTTTTTTTGATCAAGGCTATTTGGAATCCTATATGCCTCACTTATCTGTATGTCAAGTTCTTTTCCTCTTCTTGGGAAGTTTTCTGCCATCACTTCTGTGAACAGTTTTTTTATGTCATCTGCACTCTCTCTTGATTCTTCATTGACATTGATCAGTCTTTTGTTATTCTTCTTTGCATCATCTAGCAGCTGCTGGATTGATTTCTCAACATCCCTTACACTTTTAAAGCAATTTTTTCTTTTCCTGGTCACCAATTCCAGTCTTATCTTTTGTATCTGAAATTCTGTCCTCACACTGGCTCATTCTGCTGTGTAGACTTTCAGTAGAGTTTTTAATCTCCTGGAAATCTGTTTGCATCTGTTTTATGGATTCTCTTTGTTTCTTATGTTGGGATTCCATCATGTTCCTCAGATCCTCTATTTTTTTATCTGTGTCCTCTCTAGATTTATTAATCATGTCTTGCACTATAGGCACAATCTTTGCTGTTATGTGAGAAATTATTTCTGATTTCATTTTTTCCAGATTGTCTTTTGTTTCCAGTTCAGGGAGTCCAGGTGCTTGAGTATCAGATTGCTCCATTTTGTTTCCCTTTGGGGTTGCTGTAGGTGATCTGGGAGTCTGTTTTTGAGGCTTGTTTACGTGTCTTCTCATTTCTGGGGGAGGGGTGCTTCTGGCATGCGCAGCTCACCTCCTCTGCCCTAGGAGTGGTGGAATGGTGCCAAGGAGCCTCCTCCTGGGTGCTGGGATTGGCGCACCTCCTCTGCCCTAGGAGCAGTGGAATGGTGGTAGGGAGCCTCCCGGGTGCTGGGATTGGCTCACGTCCTCTGCCCTAGTAGTGGTGCAATGGCGCCCCATTTTCAATTTTAAATGTAACCCACATTAGTTGAGGACCTACATCATGTAGTTCCTGCTTTTAAGGAATTTATAATTGAGTAATTAATAAGTAAAATATGTCAAAACCAATTTATATTAGGAAAGCAACTAGTATACATGGTATTTTCCAACTGAAATCTATCAGCAGCTCATAGAGTATGACTTTTGTAACATAGAGAAAATACTGATAAAATTTACAATTAAAAATAACAAAAAATTTAAAGTCATGAAATTAATTTTTAATTGAATAGTGAATTTTAAAGATCTCATCATGCTTCTTTAAGTACAGATAGTTATCTCTTTAACTTAAAGAGTTTCATATGTGTAAGTTATATTTCAGCCTCCAGTTGAGACTGTCATTTTCATCAGCAGAAGACTGACTCTCATTAGTCAAAAGAGAGAGAGATTTCAGTAAGGAATATTCTAATTTTTCCTCAGAATGAAGCTCTCTTTCCAATTTTTTTTTTCTTTTTTCTTTTTCCTCCTCCTTCTTCCAAAGATTTCTTTTCCAATTGATTTCCTCTGTTACCCATGATCAATCATTTAGGGTCTATAATTTCACTCTGTGGTGACCAGATCAGGGGCAGTGTCCACCTCAGAGGACACTAAGGATTTCAGCCCCATTGCTTCTGGATGAAGTGGAATTTGTTTTGCTAATGTTCTGTGTGGAATTGAGGACTCATTTCACTCCTCACTTTTCCTTCAATATTTTGGCTCACTTTCATAAATATGTTGGGTATTCTCCATACCAGGGCAGATACTAAAAGGCAATCATTACACATCAGTGGAATAAAGAATTATTCCCATACATGGGACAACAGAAGATAGAGGATAACCTTAACCCACCCAAGGACAAGATGCTGGGAAGGATTTCTGGAGAACACACACTTAATTGGGGTCATAAAAATTACTAGGAATGACCCAGAATGAATATGTGTGCATGTGTGTGTTCACATACACGTGTGTAGGCTTGGATTGGGACTGAGATTTCCACAGAGGAGTCCCAAATACACAAAAAGGCATTAAAAAGCATGCTTTTCTGTTTGGAGGAAACAAGACTGGAAAGAGAGTAGCTATATGTCAAATTATGGAAAGACTTACACGAAATGTTGAGGTACATAGGTCACATCATGGATTTTCATATATGGAGAGAAAATTAGCAAGAATTTAGGCACCTAAACACCCAATTCCATCTCTAAAGCCTCAACAATAGTTGTATTCAAAAGTTTGAGAAGCACACTATATTTGGGTTTTCTATTTATATTTGTTCCTGGGGCAATCTTTCTAATGTCATGCTTCTAAACCACCAGTATGGTCTGGATTCTCACACATTTATCTCCAACCTCACTCTCTCCTCTGAACTCCAATCTCACATCCAACTTCCAGTTAGATGTCTAGTGGAAACTCAAACATATGCCCAACCCAGAAATCCCACCACCACTCCCACAGTGCTCCTCCCACATCTCTCTTCACCTCATTCATTTACAACTCCAATCTTCTAGTTGTTTGAGATAAACACTGCCTGTCCTCTCATTATCTGACATGTTAGGCTATCTTGTGGGATCCTTCCTGAAAGAATAATCAGAAACAGCTTCTTCCACTGCTACCAGCCTTGTCTAAGCAACTAGCATTTCCCATGCAGAGACTTACAGTAATTTCCCAACTCAGCTGCCTGCCTCCACGCTTGTCCCCTTGATTGTCCACAAATGGTTCCTTCCTGTGCCTCCCATGTCACCTAAAGCCTGGAGCTCTTACCAGTCCTAGGAGTGGTCCTGGATTGGCCCCCTACAGACTCTCTGACCCTCTAACCCTCCTTCTCTCTTCCACTCTCTTTTGGTGTTCCACAGACACCCCAGCAGACTTTTGTTTTAGACAGGTGATCTTGCAAACCCTCTGCCTGGAAAGTGTCTCCCACAGTGTTCTTGTCCTTACTTCTTTCGGGTCTCTTTGGACTTATATCATGGAGTTCTTGACTTTATATGAAATATTCCCTACTACACACACACACACACACACACACACACACACACACGTAGTACCACCAGATGAGATATTTGTTTCCTACTTCTTAACCCATCATACACAAAGTTATGGGCTTTCTGAGTCCCATTCATCATTCATTTTCAACTTTGTGTCCCAAGTGCCCAACAGTTCCTCATATATCTGGCTATTCAAAAAGAATCTAAAGGATTGGTTTTACTGATTCATTTATACTTTGGAAACACAGAAATAATACCATCATCACCACATTAGCCAGAAATAACTCCTTTATGTCAAGCACCCACTCCTGAATCACAGCTCTTTAGGTGACCATTTTAAGGAAAAGGACAGAGTGACCCAAGCCAATCCATGAAAGAAAATGAACCAGAGGCCTGTAGCAGTTTAAACCTCACCTTGTCATATGGGGCCTGGGCCTCCAACAGGGACCAGAGGTGGATTTTTTTCAATTTTATGGATACCTTCCAAAGTCCCATGCCTAATTGCCCATTCCTAATTCTTTAATATTTCTTAAAGAAATCTGCACCAAATCTTTTAACCTGAAAATCCTGTAAAATGTTGATGAAGTGGGAATTCTCCTAATATAAATATGGAAGAAATGTATGTGCACTGTGCATGTCCCTCTTTCCTCTCTGACCCGCTCAAGCATCTGTGTGCTGATCATACTTCCGCAATTCCACTGTTCTGAAAAAGTCTGACCTTAAAATTCTTTTCAACTTAGATTAGTCGGGTCTGTTTTCTTATCATTATACATTACAATCCTAATTCTCATTTTTTTCCTGAGTTGTTAAGCAAACATATTTCTGCTTCACAAAATGGGATCATTCTTAGATTCTGCTAGATTTTATTGTAATTCATATTTCAGATTCACTGATTTACAGCAAATTTCTTACTGTTGTTTTCTTCTTATCTTTCTACATTTCTTTTTCTAATGTACAATCTCAATAGTCAAATTTTGTCTGTGGGATCTGTGGTTTACTGGGAAATCTGGAGTTTCTCAGCTTTATCATTCTTTCTCGGGACTGCCACCCGCTCCTCTGTTTCCTTTTCAGGACTGACACAGCACTTGGCATTGGAGGCACAAGATGAATAAATGAAATGCAAATCTAAGGGAAATTACCTTTGAATGGCATATAATGCCTGATCCAATAAGGAGTTCAAAGCTGCCTGTTCATTCATAAATCCAGAGTCTCTAGATTGTATTATTCATACACTCACCCATGGCATAAAGTTGTTCTAAATTTAACATTTATAGAGTGAATACTAGAACCTGGATTGCCCCCATGAACTTTATCTAGATTCAAGAAACTAGAAGGATTCTCAGTTTCTGGAAAAGATTTTTTTCAAAGAGCTACAGATCTTCAGAGTAAAAAGTCCTTAAATCTATAAGGCTACACTTTCACCGAGTCAAAATCTTATTTATTGATATTCAAGGTTTAACAAGAATGAATCAAGTGTCCTGACATCTAAAATGTGGGGGTTCTGGTTATTCCAGCATTTTACATCCCTATCAACTTCCTTCTAGAACATGAGCTGTGTATTAACCAGCTGGTTTTTGTGGAATTTCAGGAAGGAAGAAGGTTTTACCTTAATAACTCACAAATCAACACAAAGAAGGTCACATCGAGCTGCCTTCATAGTATTCTGTGAAAGAGCCTGTATTTAATATGTGCCCTGCTCATATCTTCTGTTAAGTGGGATCCTACATTCGCTACACTCTTTCCTCACCAGCCCTTCTCCACAGAACCTCCAATTTGTTCAGGAAGAGAAGAAAGAATAGACAGGAAAGAACCACTTTTCTCTAGATCTGCTCTCCAATTGGGACTAGCCATATCATAAGTGAGTAAGGTCCTTCTTCACCAGGATACTAGAGATATTTTCTCCTTTCATTTCTTATTTGGAATTCCTATCATTAGAGTCTTGTTTTGGAGCTGGATCGGGGTGGGATCAGTGGTACCAAAGATAAGCACAAAATTAAACAAAATAGACATTGTGCCAAGAGGGGCAATTCCTAGTTTGGAACTAGTATGACCTAAATTGTTTCTAACTCTTACTAATATCTTTTTTTAATAAAAAGAGTAGAACCTCAGGCTCAGAGCCTTCAGCAGTTCACAGTTAACTAGTTAGAATTCAATGACATGGTTCTGTTTATTGACTGGTAATACTTTCTTCTATTTAAGAAAAATGATACTGATTTCCCACTTATAATAGCTGTTATGGCTTGACTATGTCCCCCAGAATTCACACGATGGAATGTTCCCCAATGTGGCAGTGTTAGGAAGGGGGACCCAGTGAGTGGGAAAGGCTTGGGTCATGGGGCCAGAGGCCTCATGAGGCCATTAATGCCTTTGTCACATGAATGAGTTCTTGTCCTCTCAGGACTGGATTAATGATCACAGGAGTCTGTCGTTATAAAGTGAGGCTGTATCTCGTGTCGTGTCTCTCTCCTCACACACTCATTTGCTCTTCCACTTTCTCCCATTACCTGAAGCCCCCGCCCATGCCACACTCTTGGCCTTTCCAGCCTACAGATCTGCGAACCAAAATGAGTCTGTTTTGAATACATTACCCTGTCTCAGGTATTCCACTGTAGCAACAGAAAACACACTAAGACAATAGTAATACAAAGTTTTCTATAAAATTGAAGTGAACTTATCAAGTTATTTAAAATAATATTAAGTAAGGAAAAATGATGGGAAAAACTGAAGATGGTGATAAGGATGACAAAAACTTAAGAAACATAACAATAGGTAAATGATATTATTGTACAGAGGCTTCTATTAAAATATTCTTTGCTGGAAATAGAAAAATTCCTTTGTGGTTCCTCAAATTTTCCTGATGATTTGAATTATTCTTTCCTGTAGCAAGTGATCTATTTTGAAGGAAAGCAAAGGTGTTGGCTACATAAATGTAGAAGGGAAGCTGTGGCTGCGGTTGGTAAGGAGATGGAGCATATTAATGGACAACCATAGGTGTAAGAGGTCAGCAGCAACGAGAGCCAAATCAGCAAACAGGACCCTGGTTGTGGGGGTTGGTTCCCTGAGCCACCTGGCAGTGGAGGGATGATAGGCCACTTGAGAATGGTAATCCCAAGGCAGACACCTAGAGGTCAGTGAAGAGTTGAAAATAAAATAACACCCATCTTCACGAGGAAGATGGAAGAACAGCAGCATCACTCAACTTCTATTCACTCCCCTAATCTCAATTACTGATGTCTGAACTGTCAGCCCCCTTTGCATAACCCAGACTCTCAATAATTCCCTCCATGTCAACCTTCACTCCATAACATGGACCAAGAACACCCATTCGTTGCACTCAACTACTAGATTCCAGGAATCTTCAGGAAACGTCAGAGCAGTTGATACCTGCCCCTTTGACCCCTTTGTGCTTCTTCGTTCTCCTTTGTCAGCAGCACCCTATAGACAGAGTACAGACTGCACAATCCTTGCCCCAATGCTGCCTGAACAAAACTACCATCCATTTCATTCAGCAAGGAGAAAGGTGTTGATGCCAATGTAGTCAGGCTCCCTGACAATAAAACAGAGAAGGATGAAGTTTTAGAGAAAATGAAACCAGCATGTTTGCCCAAGGTCTAAAGTTTAGAGGCAAAGAATAGGACATAAAACTGGGACCTAGACCTAATACAAAGGGAACAGGAACAGAATTTTAACTGCATCAGAAGGTTTAGTGAGACCTCTAGGAATCAGTCTTTTTCTTATCTGAGACTGTTTTTAGAATAAAATTCATCCATCTGGGGGGTATTTCAATGAGAGCTGCTTTCAACACCTTAAAAAAATCAGCTACTAATTGGAAATGTTATTTGAGCCCTCTTTAAAATTCTCTCCAAAATTAATGAGGGCGTATAGAACATAAAGATACACAGAGGGAGACAAACGGCACCAGGAGACTTCAGAGCATCTTACATCAACACAGCTGGTAAACAACTCCACGACATGCATAAAAATGGTGATGGGATTATAGTTTGAGAACACCTCAGAGAACAACTCTGGAGCAGCATTTTAAAATTTTGTCACAAACTTCAGGTCTATTGTTGATATTAAACCAACTCTTTGTGCCTGCATAAACAGTCCATTCCACTTTTCTCTTTAGTTATATATTGTGATGACTGAATATTAATCTCACCCTTTTTGAAAGGGAAATGTGTATTTTTGTCTGTCATTCAAAGTGTTCGTAAATCTTCAAATCCGAAGCAGATTCATCCGATAATGTGTCACTACCCTGACTACTTTGGGGTTGCCAGTGGGCTTTATGAATAAGAGGCAGAGAGACAGAAAGAAGACCTTGAACTCATTAAATGTTTTGTGAGTGGTTCCCATTTCCAGAAAAAAGTATAAATTTGTTTTCCAGATCCACACTCTCTCAATATGTGTCCATGATGAAAAATGCAGGTGTTCTTTTATCTTACCAAAAACTTTCTTTTATAGAAGATAGGGAAAACAGAAGTCAATTTGTAACAATTAGCTTAATGTTTCCAATATTAAGTTACATTATAAATTTCAATATTTACCTGAAACCATATGAAACAAATGCAACTATGAAGATAGCTAGACAGCCTCATATACCACCTCCTCCCTGACCATAAGATATCTAAATATATAATGAAGCAGCTTTTTGTGTCTCTTGATAATGCTTTAAATTTTACTTTTTCATTGAAGGTATAAGGACCACTTACTGCCGTTGATCACAGCTACATTTTAGCCAACAGATCTACCCCCACCCTATGACTGCATGTGGGAACACCCATGCCCACTGTGCCCAGCAGAAGTGTGGAGGAGGGCTGCATGCAAGGAAATAACACAGCACACAGAAGAGAGCAGGCTTGGGGAATACAGCGGAGTCACACAGTCAGGGGTAAGAGAAAGGATGGTGAAAAGACCTCACTTTGGCTTTGCACCCAAGCCATGAATCAAAAAAGAAGAAAACTCATCTCTAACAACTTAGACTATGCAGACCACTTTTCTAATGCATGGTGAAGATCTTTGCCGGTCTTTAAGGATTGCAGACGCAGTGTTTCTGTGACTAATATATGGTTTGTGTAATTAAAATGGTATTTTGAAAGCCCTTTGAATTTCAGAGCACATAGAATTATCTTTGCATAGTCCTGAATCAGAGCAATCAGGTAGAATAAAGCTGCATGTCAGTACATAGATCATTTATTTTACGATTTACTTAATTCATCATCATATTTATCACTACTACTTACTCCCAAACAATATCGATCTGCACTTTCCCAAAGCAGGTTTTCCAGGCCCCGATCAAACTTATCTCTCCCAGTAACAGTTTCTCTAGAAAATAGTTCTATTTAGAATGTTTTATAGGCCGTCTAGTTATTTGCTCATTGTTAGGGATAGTGGGAGAGACTGTAATAGACAAGCAGCCTCAGCTGGCTGCTGGAAGTAAGTCTAGACTTGGTATTATTAAAGGATAGATGGTATATTCTGTGCCCTATGGAAAATAGTTTGATAATACATCTTGACCCAGAACTTATTAAAAAATCCATTATCTTTTTAATTCAAGTTTATAATACCTTTTGGAATTTCAATTTAGGTATTTCTTACCAAAATAATAGGTAGCTTTATTACTGGACATGGGAAATGCAGTCTCTCATGTTGACAACTCTTATAGGAGAGTTTTTAATTTATTATTGACAAATTCATGTTCTTTTTTAAAAAAAAAAAAAGGGGCGAGGACATATCTCTGAGTAAGCCTTTCCTTCTGAGTAAGCCTCTGACTGACTTTGCCTTGCTTTGTGTTAATCATATGCTGGTACACAAATTCTACTTATTGGGGTGTTAATCTTTGCCTAACAGGCCCTGCCTCCATCCTGAAGAGGCTCATGACATCCTCACCCTGAGCCCAGCTTATATTGAAAACAACTCCATGCACAACACACATGGAGAAAGGCAGCCTTGTGCACATCATCCAACCATTAGCATTCCCCTGGCAACATCAAAGATCTCACGTGGCCATGGGAGACTCAGGCTCCGTGGCTCATGGCAGCAAAAAAGCCAGCCAGAAACTGGACTCCTGCTTCCCTCCTGACATATTTACAAAACAAACACATATTCCACTAAAATAACACCACTCCACTCTGACATGTTTTCTTCCCTGTTGTCTGGCTTTAAAATGTGTTTGTGTTTGTCACGTGGAGCAAGGCAAATACCAGGTGAGAGCTAAGCAGCCAACCTCTTGGAAGCTGGCATGGTGAGACTGGCCCCTGACGCCATTTCCCCACACTTCCTCATGCCTTCTCTCCCCTACCACACCCTCAGGTGTTCCGGGCTCCTCCATGATACACTGGCTCAGTGAACATTGCTCCTGGGTGTGGTGACGAGCGGCTAAAGCAGCATAGCTTCTCTGGCCCTGCTCTCAGTTAGCTGGGTGCCACTGGTGACCACACTGCACTTCTGCAGCCTGTTTCTAACTAGCATCCTCGAGCAAATTATTTGTCTGACTCTTGGATATTTCAATAATTGCTCTAACTGGGGAATTAGTGAATCTGGTTGAGAAGCTCGGTGTGATTACACAGTGTGGAATGATCATTTCATGCTCATTTGAGCCACAAACTTCTCAAATGGATCCAGTCATGATATGTTTCTTTGGTGCAGCCAGAAACTCTTCAAAGCCTTTTCATTCATCACAAATTGATTGTTATCAAAAAGAAAGCATCAAAACCTCAGGTACATCTCTATGGGATTTGTGTAAATGTAAACTATTTTTAAATGACTACACTATCTGTAGAAGGAAAAAAAACTTACAAAAATCAGTTCTGTGTCTTATGGATAACAGTGTTAAACTCACTTTCCTGTCTGGACTCTTTTGAATAGTCGAGCTACTTTTCTTCACATTTTATTTAGCACCAGCTTTCCCGGGAGGGTTACACTGATGATATTATCCAGCACAGTTTCCATTCAGCATGAGTGCCCTAGAGGCAGGATCGATGTCTTTTGGGGAGAGAGAAAGTGCTTCAAACTGTTAGCACTTAGGGATACATTAGCTTATTTTAACTATTCATCATTAAAATAGTTGAACAAAAGAGAAAGTACCCTTTGGCCTTAATTTTCATTTCATTTCTGAGCCCATAATGTGTTATTATTTCTCGAAGAATGTGGTCTTCCACAAGTTTTCAACCTTCTGCATTATTTTTCTTTACACTGTCCATTTATTGTTATTGAAGCACAACCACTTATTCCCTTTCCATGAAAAATGGGTATCTTTAAAATATTAATGATGTTATGTTTTCCCCTGCTAAGTTAAAGAGGAGTGAGAATTTTTCCAATAACTTTACAGAGAAAATCAGAAATGGGTGAGGTGCAGTGGGAGTAAAACCAGCCAAATTTAAGAGGGGCTTAAGGAAATATAATTTTTAATATAAAACAGCATGGAGAGGAAACTGGTAAAGGTAGGTCACCAGAGGTAGGTTGACTATGTTAGAGGGACAGTGAAGAGCCCATCTTTGTTATGAAATAGATATGTAGAATTAACACAACAGCATAAAGGATAAATGAGCATTCAAACTCAAATTTCTGTGGCACTGGAATTTAACATGTATGCCTTAAGTTTCAGAAAACTGATAAAAAAGCCAAATGACCAACACTAAGTACCATGCTGTAAGTTGCTTTACAAATGAATTCTTATTTCACCTGAAAGTAATCATGCTGGCTGATCAGCACCAATAGTTAGTTGGTAAACTGGTAAATGCTGTGAAAGTCAGAAATATACATATATTTTTCAGTCAACTATACTACTATAAAAAGGGAAATATATTTGGAAGTATTTCTTTGGCCTATTTTCTCAAAGCTCTCACCAACGAACGTCAGGGCTTCTTACAAACCCAATCAAACTATTTCCATCAGAGTAGTGATTTCTCTTAAGTGGCGATGCTATTAAAGGTGGTATTCCAGGGTTTCTTGCAACCATGCCTCAGGAGCACTGGCTTCCAGTCCCTCTACACCCCCAGGGACCTGAAGACTGTGAGACAAGAGCGGAACCACATGGAATATGGCCAAGAAGATAGTTTTAATCATCTTCCCATCACTGTGATAAAATATCTGACACCTGAAACTAAAGGAAGAGAAGTTTATTTTGTCTCTCATTTTGGGAGTTTCAGTCCTTGCATGGTGGGCTGGCTCTGGGTAGAAGTGGCATGGTGGGAGAGTCTGGTAGAGGAAAGCTACTCACCTCCTGGCAGCCAAGAAGCTAAGAGAGGGCCAGGGATTTAGCTCAGTGGTTCCTCTGCCTGCCTCGCAAGTGCAAGGACCCGAGTTCGGGTCAAAATATAACAAAATATAACAAAATATAACAAAAATAACAACAAAAAACAAAGAGAGAGAAGAGAGAAGCCAGGAAGGGTGGTGCCTTTCCGGTCACACTCCCTGTAACCTGCCTCTTCCATCCAGACCCTACCTCCTAATGTCGAGTCAACCTATAGTATCCCCGCTCTCCAATCACCTTCCCTGAGAGCTTGAGGCTCTTGGGGGCATCTAAATACAGTATAAACCATAACAAGAATAGTAGTAGCATTAGCCAACATTTACATAGTGTTATTGTGTAGCAAGAGCTTTTTCAAGATTTTCATGTATAGTACTTTATCCACACCACACATACACACATACACACACACACACACACACACACACACACACACACACACACACACACACAAGCAGGGGCTGGGGATGTAGCTCAGTGGCGCAGCTCCTGCCTCTCAAGTGCAAGGTTCTGAGTTCAATCCTCAATACAAAGGAAAACAAAAAATAAACAACCACACAAGCAGAACAACTCTATGAGGTACATATTTTTATCATCTCCATTTTTCAGATAAGGAGATGTGCTTCTCAGGACTTGAAAGGCCTGCCCAACTTCACACAACTAGTAAGTACCAGAACTGAGATTCAAACCCTGACATACTGGCTCCAGAGTCTGTGATCTCTCCAACTATACTACATTACTTTTGATATTTGGCATAACCTTTTTAATATATCAATGTCTCTAAAAGATAAACAATAATGAAGATAGTTTTTATTAGTCCTATTTATTTGTATTTAATGCCATTTTTACAGAAATTAATATTGAACTGGTTTTCTTCTTTGAAAAATATCTGCTAATAAGCATTAACAAAAAGTCATATTGCTTTTTCTGTAAAATAATTAGATACTGCATAAAATACATGTAAGGTGAGTTAATCTATACAACAAGTATGTTTAATGAGTTAAATTAAATTAAATGATATTTTATCCATTTGTTTTAACCGATATGCAGCTATATACTTATGACCAAAACTAGGAAAGGGATGGAAAATAGAATAGAAAAGCAAAGTCATCTATATACTAGCATTATATTTTTTCCTTCCTGTAATCAATTGTCAGGTTACATTTCAAGCATTCACTGTCCTTTGTAATCAATGTATTTACTGTTTCTTAAACTTAATCTAATATGTAGCTTATAGGAAATTTATGTTACAGAAGGCTAAACATCGAGGCTTAGTTTTCTATGAGGGTCATCTGGAATAAGCAAAATTGCCTCCATGCCACTGTCATGATAATAGTTATAAGAATTGATATTAAAAACGCCAATAAATACTACTTTTATTACTGCTTGTCCAGCATTATGCAGGTATTATTTCATATGATCCCTATAGCCACTTTACCTGGTAGGCATTATTATCCCATTTTTCAGAAAAAGAATTGCATTCAAAAATCAAACAGATAGTAAATAGAGGAGATGGATTTTGTACTAGGAAATTTGATGAAGAAGTACCAGAACTGCACCACTAATCTATCTCAAGGGGCAGTACATAGTGGGCTTTGACACTGATTGGTCCATACCTGAATTGTGACTCTGCCACTTTTCAGATGGTTTCTCAGATACATCTCTAAGTCTGTAGTTCCTAACCTGTAAAACAGGGATGATCCTACATTACAGTGTTGTTATGATTACACTAAATGATGTAAGTCAAGTCTAGATGCCAGGATGTACTCAGCAGATAAAAACATCTACCATTTCATCACTGTTTATTGTACTCAGACTTTATCCTAAGTATCTTATAAACATAATTCATTCAGTCACCCGATAACTCAATGAAGTAGGTTTCATTATTCTCATTTTATAGGAAACAGGTTTAGAGGATCCATGCACAAGCCCAAGTGACACAGCTAGTGACAGACAGGGGAACGTGAACCTGATCCACACTGTTAACAGCTGTACCAGTCCCCCAGGTTCATGCACCTTCACATCACAGCTGAAGCTAATGCTGGGACCCACCATGCCTGATGCAAATCACAAGGCAGAACTGAGATTTTCCTAAGTTTAATACCCTTGACTCTTTACATCAGTATTTCAGTATAAATATGATGATTTTCTCATTAGCCACTGTTAGAGGAACTCTATGGTTCCATAGAAGGCAGAAGTCCTACATCTTTTTGAGAATGTTTGCCTAGTGAATGAATTTTGAAATTAGAAATATTATTTCCTTCCAGGGCAAGGGCAGGTTTGTTTACAGACAGGAAGACAGAATTAATATTTCCACAGAAGCAAAAGACAGCCATGATTATTGTCCATTATAAAATATTTGGGTTCCCTAAGCTTAAGGTCCCTCTCCTGTAACACAGCTCACATCATGTGCTGATGTTTCCTGTCCCTCTTTACATTTCTCTGTGGGAATCTGAGCCCTGAGAGCCATCCCCAGGGAACCAATGTCTAGCTAGTTACTGTACTGTTGTGAATATCAAACTGTACTTTGCCTCTAACAGAGGAGTTATGATACCATGGCGGGCCAAGGAGTTAGACTGCAAGTAAGAAAAATCTCAGACTCTTTACAGCTCTTGACAACCTTCTCACCATCACACCACACACACTGGAAGTGTGAGCTCTATGCAAACAGAGCTTTTTTCCATCTTTCTCACTGCTAGATCTGCATTATCTAAAACAACTGCAATAATTTGAACTATTTTGACTGCTTTTATGCTACCTCTAAAATACACAAATTAATAATCCATAGGACTTTACCGGCTCTCATCTTCCTTGCCATGGGGAATATGGAAGATGGGTGATATAGTATATATGGAATATGAAATGTGAAAACATGTCAAATGTTCACTGAGCAGCAAAGATGTGCTTTACTCTAGCAGCGCTGGTCAGTGAACAAATGCTTCCAGATACTTCACAAAATTCCCTCTAAGGGAAAAGCTGTAGAGCAAAAAGGTGTGTAAAGGAAGAATGTTAAAGTCAATGAGGGAGAGCCATGTGTGGTGGTGCATGTCTGTAATTCTAGCCCTTGGGAGGCTGAGGCAGGAGGATTGCCTCAAGTTTGAGGCCAGCCTAGGCTACATAGTGAGTTCAAAGCCAGTCTGAATTTAATAACAAGACCCTGCCTCAAAAAGAAACAAACAAACAAAACAAAACAAAAACAAGGGGGAGAGATCTCACAAGGTTAACCTAGGGTAGTAATAGAAGCTTAATTTCCCTTTTCTCAGAGGTACCAGTTTAGACTCACTTTCCTCCAAATGCTTTAAAATTGACAGGGACTTTTAAACATGGAAAGCTCCAAATTGGGCCATTTTCTCCCTGAGCTGCCTGGACTATTCTCACTGGGCTGGTCCAATTCCTCCAAGGATGTTCAAATTCAGCAAATGGCTCCAACAGCTGGATTATGGCCTGCAGTAGTGCCAATGCCCTCCATGCAAATCCATGGCACAAGAATGTCTTTCTCCCTCTAGTCCTGGTCTGCAAACTAAAGAAAAAAAAAACAATTTAATTAAATTAAATAGAATTAATAGCTAGATGTGAATGCATTTACTCTAATATTTTAACTATTTTCTACTTTTTCTTATTTGAGTTAAAATATGCAAGACAGAATTTTCCCCTAAAATTTCACTTCTTTAAAAATTTTCCCTCCAGATTTAACATGGAGAGATTGTCTCTTTTGTACTGAATAATCAGTTTCCATCATCTGAAAATGTCACTATTTTTTGGTTTTTAATCCCTAGCGATAAGCCCAACATACTTTCTTTATGGTTCACATCTAAAATGCTTTGGATAGGCTGCAGACAGGCAGGTCTGCCCACACCCTACCAAGATTCCTAGGCACAGAACATGCCGAATGAGCCCGCTGCAGACAGGCAGGTCTGTGCACAGCCTACCGAGGTCCCGAGTCATGTGGAAGACACCGAATCACCCCACTGTAGACAGCCAGGTCTGCTCACGCCCTACTGAGGTCCCGAGTGGCATGGAACATGCCGAATCAGCCCACTGCAGACAGGCAGGTCTGCCCAGGCCCTACCAAGATCCTGAGGGGCACGGAACATGCCGAATCAGCACACTGCAGACAGGCAGGTCTGTGTACGCCCTACCAAGGTCCCGAGTCACACGGAAGACACCAAATCACCCCACTGCAGACAGGCAGGCACGTGGTTCCAGACTACAAAGACAGAGAGGACACCAGACCACCAGAAAAAGGTACTGAGACCCGCTGCTCCCGGCCCAGAGGAAGGGGCTTCTGAGCCGCTGTCCCATTGCTCCTGGTCCAGAGGAAGGGTCTTCCCAGCCACCATCACTCCCACTGCTCCCATCCCAGAGGAAGGGGATTTGGGGCCACCTTTTGTCCCACTGCTTTTGGCACAGAGGAAGGGGCTTCCAGGCCACCATCCTTCCCACCACTCCCGGCCCAGAGGGAGGGGATTCTGAGCTGCCATCCCACTGCTCCTAGTCCAGAGGAAGGGGCTGCCCGGCCACCATCCCTCCCATTACTCCCAGCATACAGGAAAGAGCTTTTGGGTCACCATCCCTACCACTGCCCCCAGCCCCTGTCCCACCTCTCCCAGCTCAGAGGAGGTAATCCGTGCAGCCACTAACAGCCCCCTGCCCCAGTTAAAATGAGAAAACATGTAAATAAGTCTCAAAACCAGACTTCCAGATCACCTACAGCAACCCCAAAGGGAAATGAGATGAAACACTCTGATGCTCAACCGCCTGGACCCACTCAACTGGCAACAAAAGGGGATCTGGAAAAAATGAAATCAGAAATAATTTCTCAGATAACAGGAGAAATTGTGCCCCTAGTGCAAGACATGATTAATAAATCTGGAGAGGAGCTCAGGGACATGATGGAATCCCAACATAGGAAACAAATGGAATCCATAAAACAGATGCAAATGGATTTCCAGGACATGAAAAACTCCATTGAGAGTCTACACAGCAGAATGAGACAATGTGAGGACAGAATTTCAGATATATAAGATAAAATTGCAATTAATGACCAGGAAAAGAAAAATTGCTTCAAAATTATAAGGGAACATGAGAAATCAATCCACCAGCTGCTAGATGATGCAAAGAAGAACAACATAAGACTGATTGGGCTCAATGAAGAAACAGGAGAGAGTGCAGATGACATAAAAAAATCTCTTCACAGACATAATGGCAGAAAACTTCCCAAGCAGGGGAAAAGAGCTTGACATACAGATAAGTGAGGCATATAGGACTCCAAATAGCCTTGATCAAAAAAATCTACACATAGGCATATAATTGTTAAGATTCCAGAAACACAACAGAAGAACGAAGATTTCCAAGCAGGGAGAGAAAAGAAACAAATCACATACAAAGGAAAGCCTATCAGAATCACAGCAGACTTCTCAACACAAACCATCAAGGCAAGAACAGCTTGGAGTGACATATTCCAAGCCCTAAAAGAAAACAGCCTCCAACCCAGATTGATGGACCCTGCAAAACTATCTTTCAAAATTGATGGAGAAATAAGATACTTTCATGACAAAGAGCACCTTAGGAACTTCACGAATACCAAACCAGCACTCCAAAGAATTTTACACAATATCCTAGGAATGGACATTGAGGATCACAACCCCAGGAAGCAAAGCAGAATGAACCCATCTGGCATGACAAGAAATTAAATGGAAAGGGGGAGAACCCAACAAAAAGAAAAAGTCATGACAATGACACGTCAAAGCATTTCAGTTATAACCATCAATGTTAATGGTCTCAATTCACCAATCAAAAGAAATAGACTGGCAGAATGGATCAAGAAGCAAAATCCAACAATATGCTGCATAAAAGAAAAACACTTAATTCAAAAGGAAACTCATAGACTGAAAGGTAAAGGGTAGAAAACAATACTCCATGAGACAGGAACCCGAAAAAAAGCAGGAGTAGCTATCCTCTTTGCAGATCAAGTAAATTTCAAACCAACAATGATTAAGAGAGAGGAATAAGGACACTACATTCTTGTAAAGGGAAGAATCCAAGAGGAAGAGGTGACAATCATAAATATCTATGCACCAAACACCAGTGGACCCAACTATATAAAACAAACACTAACGGACATGAAAAGTCATACATGCACTAATACAATTGTAGTGGGAGACCTCAACACCGCACTGTCACAAATAGATAGATCAACTAGACTAAAAATAAGTACTGAAATACTAGAACTCAATCGAACTCTTGAACAAATGAACTTAACAGATGTTTACAGAGTCTTCCACCCCACAAAATCAAAATACACATTCTTCTCAGCTGCACATGGGTCATTCTCCAAAATAGACCACATACTCACACATAGAACATGTTTAAGTAATTGCAAAGTAATTGAAGTTATCCCCTGTATATTATCAGACCATAGTGCGATGAAATTGGAGATCCATAGCAAAAGAAACTCAAAAAATTTCATAAACATGTGGAAATTGAACAACACACTTCTAAATAACCAATGGGTCACAGAGGAAATTAAAGAAGAAATCAGACAGTTCCTTCAATTAAATGACAATGACAATACAACATATCAGAATCTATGGGACACAATGAAAGCAGTCTTATGAAGGAAATTCATAGCAGTGAATATGCATATTGGGAAAACCAAATGAGCCCAATCAAACAACCTCATGCTGAACCTCAAGCTTCTAGAAAAAGAAGAGCAGAACAACCCCAGAGCTCATACAAGGGAGGAAATTATAAAGATCAGAGGAGAAACCAATGCAATGGAGACTAAAAGAATGATACAAAAATCAATGAAGCCAAGAGTTGGTTCTTTGAAGGAATCAACAAAATTGACAAACCCTTAGCCAACCTTGTCAGAAAAAGGAAAGAAAAGGCCCAAATCCATGCAATTAGGAATGAAAAGGTTGAAATTACAACAGATCCAACAGAAATCCAGAGGATCATCAATACCTACTTCCAGAACCTATACGCCAATAAGATGGACAACACTGAAGAAATGGACAGATTCCTAGATACATGTGAATTACCAAAGTTGAACAAAGAAGACCTAAAAATTCTGAACAACCCAATATCAACCAATGAAATTGAAAATGGAATTAAAAACTTTTCAATTAAGAAAAGCCCGGACCCTGATGGCTTCACTGCTGAATTCTGCAAGACATTTAGAGAGGAACTGCTGCAACTACTGTTTAAACTCTTCAATGAAATTGAAAGGGAAGCAATACTCCCAAATTCATTCCTGGAACCAACCATCACCTTGATCCCCAAAGCAGAGAAAGACCCAACTGAAAAAGAGAACTATAGGCCAATCTCACTAATGAACATAGATGCAAAAATCCTTAATAAGATAATGCCAAACAGAATGCAGAAGATCATCAAGAAGATCGTACACCCTGATCAAGTGGGATTCATCCCAGGGATGCAGGGATGGTTCAATATACACAAATCAATCAATGTAATACACTATATCAATAGAGCCAAGGACAAAAACCATATGATTATCTCCATAGAGGCAGAAAAAGCATTTGACAAAATCCAACATGCATTTATGATAAAAACCCTACAAAGAATTGGAATAGATGGTCTGTACTTCAAACTGATGAAAGCCATCTATGAAAAACCAAAAGCCAATATCATACTAAATGGTCAAAAACTGAAATCCTTCACACTAAAATCAGGAACAAGACAAGGATGTCCACTATCACCACTCTTGTTCAATATAGTTCTAGAAACATTAGCCACAGCAATTAGACAAGAGAAAGAAATAAAAGGAATAAAGACAGGTAGTGAAGAAATCAAATTGTCATTATTTGCAGATGACATGATACTCTATATAGAAGACCCCAAGAACTCCACCAAAAGCCTTCTAGATTTAATAACCAAATTCAGTCAAGTAGCTGGTTACAAGGTCAACACACAAAAATCAATAGCTTTCCTCTACACAAATGACAGACTCACTGAGTCAGAAATAGGGCAAATAATTCCTTTCACAATAGCATCCAAAAAACTGAAATACCTAGGAATCATCCTAACGAAAGAAATCAAAGACCTCTTCTCTCAAAACTATGGCACTCTGAAAAGAGAGATTGAAGATGATATCAGAAAATGAACAGATATCCCCTGCTCCTGGGTAGGAAGGGTTAATATAGTGAAAATGGCCATACTTCCAAAACTGCTATATAGATTTAATGCAATTCCAATTGAGATCCCAGGAGCATACTTCATAGACCTTGAGAAAACAATCCAAAAACTCATTTGGAACAAGAAGAGACCCAGAATAGCAAATGCAATTCTAGGTAACAGAGACATGGCAGGGGGTATCACAATCCCCAACCTGCAACTATACTACAAAGCTCCTGTGATAAAAACAGCATGGTACTGGCAAAGAAACAGACCTGAGGACCAGTGGAACAGATTAGAAGATGCAGAAACAATGCCAGACACACTCAGCCATCTCATCTTCGATAAAGGAGCCAAACACCCTCACTGGAGGAAAGATAGCCTCTTTAATAAATGGTGCTGCAAAAATTGGGCTTCAACTTGCCAAAGATTAAAACTAAACCTGTATCTCTCACCATCCACTAAACTAAAATCAAAATGGATTAAAGATCTAAATATTAAAATCGAAACTCTGAACCAGTTGGAACAGAGGTTAGGTAGAACCCTTGAAGACATCTGTGTAGGAAAAGATTTTATGAACAAAACCTCAGTTGCCCATGAGCTAGCCCAAACAAACAACAAGTGGGATCTCTTCTTATTAAAAGGCTTCTGCACAGCAAGAGAAACCACCTGTAGTGTGAAGAGTCAACCCACAATGTGGGAAAAATTCTTCACCTGCTCTTCCTCAGACAAAGGTCTACTATCTCAAATCTATAAAGAACTTAAAAAGATCAGATCTCCCAAATTTAAAGACCCAATCCGAAAATGGGCATCTGAAATGAACAGACATTTCTCAGACAAAGAAGTAGAAAGAGCAAATAAATACATGAAAAAATGTTCAACATCACTGGTCATTCGAGAGATGCAAATGAAAACAAGGCTGAGATTCCACTTCACTCCGGAAAGAATGGCTGCTCATGAAATCAACCAATAACAAATGCTGGTGGGGCTGTGGGGAAAGAGGAACACTGCTCCACTGCTGGTGGGAGTGTAGACTGGTGCAAGCACTGTGGAAATCAGTATGGAGATACCTCAAAGAACTAGGACTGGAAGTCCCATTTGACCCAGCTATTCCACTGCTGGGGATCTTCCCCAAAGAATTAAAAGAATCATACCACAGTGATATATGTGTGCCCATGTTCCTAGCAGCACAGTTTGTGATAGCTAAAACTTGGAAACAGCCCAAATGCCCATCAACTGGAGACCGGATAAAGAAAATGTGTTTTTTTGATAAAATGGAGTACTACTCAGCCATAAAAAATGAGAAATTAGAGCCATTTATAGCTAAGTGGATGCACATTGAGGCGATACTCTTAAGTGAAATAAATAGGACACACATGAATAAATACCAAATAGTTTCTCTGGTGTGAGAAACTGAAAGTGTAAATAAGGACTAAATGTATAATAGCTAATGTGAAATAGGAAGAAAAGGGGCAAAGGGGAAGGAAGTGGGAGGCCTAGGAGAAAGGATAGAAGGGAATGGGTTTAATATGAGAAAATGGAAAAATAGGAACAAAATCTTTGTAAATAGGGAGGAATGGAGGAGTTGAAGGGAGGGCTGGGCAAGGGTGAAAAATACGAACCAAGAGAGACTATGTAAAGGTGCAAATTTCCAATGATGAATGTCATTATACTGTATACCTAAAATGTACCAATGATTAGAATGAATAATTGATAATGTAAAATAGGAAGAAATGGTCCAAAGGGGTAGGGGTAGTGGGAGGGTCAGGGGAAAGGAAAGAAGCGAAAGGAAAAATGATGAGAAATGTAAAAAATGGAAACAAAGTCTTTGTAAATAGGGAAGTGTGGAGGGCGTGAAGGGAGGGCTAGGAATGGGAAAAAAAATAAGAACCAAGATGCGTTATGTAAAAGTACAATTCCCAATGAGAAATGTAATTGTGTTGTATACCTACAATGTACCAATAAAAAATCTAATAAAAAAAAAAAGGGCTGGGGATGTAGCTCAGGGCAAAGACCTTGGGTTTAATTTCCAGTACCACCACACACACCCACAAAAAAAATGCTTTGGATAGTAAATGTTTCAAAGATGTAGTATAAAAAATATCATAAAAAGAAATTTCTCTCAGTCACAATAAAGCATTCTTGTGGGACACTTTAGATTTAGGCTTATTAATAATTAAACTAACTCATTAAGGCATTTTATAAAATTAAAAATATGCACAATACTGTAGTTTGGATCTTGAATGTCTCTCAAAAGCCCATGGGTCAAAGGCTTGGTCACCAGCCTATGGAGCTATTGGGTGGTGGAGGAGCCCTTAAGAGGTGAGATCTAGTGAAAGGAAGTTGGATCATTGGAGGTTTCCCCTTGAAAATGTTGCACCCTAACCCCTTCCTTTTTTTTTTTTTTTTAGTACTGGGGATCGAACTCAGGACCTTGCATTTGCCAGGCAGGTGTGGCATCAATGAGCTACATCCCTGGCCCCTACCCCTTCCTTTTTTCCTTTTCTTCCTGGCTGTCATGAGGTGTCTTGATGTCCTCCACATGCTCTGACACCACAAGACCAAAGAAGCAGGGCCAAGTGACCATGGATTGAAACTTCTGAAACTGTGAGCCAAAATAAACGTTTTCTTCTTTCAAGTTGTTTGTTTCAGGTATTTGTCACAGTGATAGAAAGGTGACTAACACAGAGATCTGGGCTTGATGATTACATCATATTTTATTATTGGAATAGAATAGGATAGAATAGAATAGAATAGCCTTTGTTTAAAAACAGCTTATAAGTATATGTATCATGTAATATAGACTTGTGCTTCACTTTAATGAATTTACAACTCCTCACATATATATTTTCCTAGGCTGCCTTTATCTGGAAAGGCACGGATAAAAAGAGGAAAATACTGATTTTTTTTTCTTTTTGTAGTATATACAATAATTATTAGTTAATTTAAAGATGGGAACATTATATTCTCTATTTTCTTTAAAACCAATTGTGTAATGTGCCTAAAGGAATTATATATTGATATATTTAATAATACTGCATCTTGAGATAGTAAGTGTATTTGTTTTGGATTGCTGCAACAAAATACCTGAGGCTGAATAACTTTGTAAAGAGGCTTATTTTGGCTCATCCTTCTGGATGTTCAAGGTCAAGAGCTTGCATGTACTGACAGTTTTCTTACTGGCAGAGTCCTTAGACGATGCAGGGCCTTACAAGGCAAGAGACAGAGAGCATGAGTGTGTCTGTCCTCTGATCTCTCTTCCTCTTCTTATTAAGCCATCAGGATTCAATCACGAGGATGCTGACTTTATCTAGTCATTGTAACCTCCCAAAGACCCCACCTCTAAACACCAAAGTCATATTGAGATTCCACCCACTTAATAGTTCTCAACAGAAATTAAATTTTGACACATGAACCTTTGGGGACACATGAAAACCATACACAAACCACAGTGTTTTATCTCTGGCCCCCAAGGTTCATGTCTTCACACAATATACAATACAACCATTATATCCCTCAAAGCCTTAACTCATTCCAACATAAATTCAAATGCCTGGTCTCATCTGATACTCAAGGCAAACTGTCAGCTGTGAGCTCCCATGAAATCAGCAAACTAGTAACATCTGTCCAGGACACACTGGCAGGACAGGTCCAGGGCAAAGATTTCTATTCCACAAGGGAGAAATGGGCAAGGAGAAAGAAGTAATCAACCCAGAGCAAGACCAAAACTAGTGGGACAGACTTTGCATCCTAAAGCTCCAAGTGTAGCATCTCATGCATCTTGTGTGCACTGTCTCGAGGGCCTTGGGCAGCACCCCCCACAGTTTGCTGGTTGCAGGCCTCATGGTTACTCTTGGCCTGTGCACTGATGTCTGCTGCTTTGTCCAGCAGGTATGGCATTTTCCTGACAATTGTTCTAGGTCCCCAGTGCAGCTCCACTCGCACACCTCCAGTAGTCATCGCCCTATCAGGCACTCTCTGATGGGACTTCCACCCTGTGGAAAACTTCTGCCTGACCTATGTATGAGGCTTTCCTGTGAAATCTGAGTGAAAATCACTGTGATACCATAACTCTTGCATTCTGCATGCTTGCATAGTCAGCTCTATGTGGATGCCAAGGGCTGCACCTGGGCCTGCTTGAAGCCAGCTGCATCCATGGAGTGCTCTCCCCGCTGAAAGAAATCCCCAGCTCTTAGAGAATGCCTTGGTTCAGTCTCTGAAAGATTCTGCCCTGGAAAGCCTCTTGTCAGGTAATGGAACAGGCAGTCTTGCAGATTTCTAAGATTCCCTGGAAGTCTTTTACAATTGCCCTAGCAATTAGCATTCCTGCTAATCTCTTTTGCAAACCATGATTTCTCTGCATTTTATATGCTTTTTCTTTGCTTTTTTTTTTTTTTTTTTGGTACTGGAGGTCGAACTCAGGACCTTGTGCTTGCGAGGCAGGCTGAGGCACCAGTGAGCTAGATCCCCAGCCCTTCTTTGCTTTTTTGATGGCCAGGTTACAATTTTTCCAAATCTTTCCACTCTGCTTCCTTTTGCTCCTGAGACTCATTGCTGTAAGTCTGAGTAAAAGTGGCCAGTAAATATCCGTGCTATACCCTAAATGCTCTGTTACAGTTTTTTTTTAATTAATTTTATTGGTACATTTTAGATATACAATATAATGACATTAATCATTAGAAATTTGCACCTTTACATAATCTCTCTTGGTTCTTATTATTTCCCCATTGCCCTGCCCTCTCTTCAACCCCTCCATCCTGGCTATTTACAAAGATTTTGTTTCCATTTTTCATTTTTTCATATTAGTTCCATTCCCTTTTTTTTAAATTAATTGTATACGTACATTTTAGGTATACAGTATAATGAAATTCATCACTGAAAATTTGCACCTTTACATACACTCTCTTGGATCTTATTTTTTCCCCATTCTCCTGCCCTCCCTTCAACCTCTCCATCCCTCCCTATTTACAAAGACTTTGTTTCCATTTTTCCATTTTCTCATATAAATTCTATTCCCTTCTTTCTGTTCCCCTCCCCCTCCCCCTTCCCCTTCCCCTTTGCCCCTTTTCTTCCCATTTCACATTATCTATTATATCTGTTAGTCCTTATTTATACTTTCAGTTTCTCACACTAGAGAAACTGTTCGGTACTTGCACATATGTGTCCTATTTATTTCACTTAAGAGTATGGCCTCAATGTGCATCCACTTAGCTATAAATGTCTCTAATTTCTCATTTTTTATGGCTGAGTAGTACTCCATTTTATTTAAAAAACCACATTTTCTTTATCTAGTCTCCAGTTGATGGGCAATTAGGCTGTTTCCAAGTTTTAGCTATTACAAATTGTGCTGCTATGAACATGGGTGCACTTATATCACTGTGGTATGATTCTTTTAATTCTTTTAGGAAAATACCCAGCAGTGGAATAGCTGGGTCAAATAGGACTTCCAGTCCTAGTTCTTTGAGGTATCTCCATACTGATTTCCACAGTGCTTACACCAGTCTACATCCCATCTGCAATGGAGCACTGTTCCTCGTTCCCCACAGCCCCACCAGCATTTGTTATTGGTTGATTTCATGATAGCAACCATTCTTTCTGGGGTGAGGTGGAATCTCAGCATTGTTTTCCTTTGCGTCTCTCAATTGACCAGTGATGTTGAACATTTTTTCATGTATTTATTTGCTGTTTCTATTTCTTTGTCTGAGGAATGTCTGTTCATTTCAGATGCCCATTTTTGGATTGGGTCTTTAAATTTGGGAGGTCTGATTTTTTAAGTTATTTATAGATTCTAGATACCAGACCTTTGTCTGAGGAACAGCAGGTGAAAGTTTTTCCCACATTGTGGGTAGTCTCTTCACTCTGTTGCTGGTTTCTCTTGCTGTGCAGAAGCTTTTTAATAAGAAGAGAACCCACTTTTTGATTGTTTGTGCAAGTTCACAGGTAATTGAGGTTTTGTTCATAAAATCTTTTCCTACACCAATGTCTTCAAGAGTTCTACCTAACCTCTTTTTCGGCTGATTCAGTGTGTCTGTTTCAATGTTTAGATCTTTAATCCATTTCAATCTTAGTTTAGTGCATGGTGAGAGATATAGGTCTAGTTTTAGTCTTTGGCAAGTTGAAGCACAATTTTTCCAGCACCATTTATTAAAGAGGCTATCTTACCTCCAGTGAGGGTGTTTGGCTCCTTTGCCAAAGATGAGGTGGCTGAGTGTGTCTGGAGTTGTTTCTGCATCTTCTAACCTGTTCCACTGGTCCTCTGGTCTATTTCTTTACCAGTGCCATGCTGTTTTTAATCACAGTAGCTTTGCAATATAGTTTCAAGTTGGCACTTGTGATACCCCTGCCATGTCTCTGTTATCTAGAATTGCTTTTGCGATTCTGGGTCTGTTCTTGTTCCAAATAAATGCTTTGATTGTTTTCTAAAGGTCCATGAAGTATGCTGCTGGGATTTCAATTGGGATTGCATTAAATCTATATACCTGTTTTGGAAGTATGGCCATTTTCACTATGTTGATCCTTCCCACCCAGGAGCAAGGGATATCTTTCCATTTTCTGATATCATCTTCAATCTCTCTTTTCAGAGTGCCATAGTTTTCAGAGAAGAGATCTTTGAATTCCTTCATTAGGTTGAGTCCTAGGTATTTCAGTTTTTGGATGCTATTATGAATGGAAATGTTTGCCCTATTTCTGACTCAGTGAGTCTGTTTTTTGTGTAGAGGAAAGCTATTGATATTTGTGTGTTGACCTTGTAACCAGCTACTTTGCTGAATTTAGTTATTAAGTGTAGAAGACTTGTGGAGTTTTGGGGGTCTTCTACATAGAGTATCACATCATCTGCAAACAGTGACAATTTGACTTCTTCATTTCCTACCTTTATTCTATTTATTTCTTTCTCTTGGCTAATTGCTGTGGCTAAAGTTTCCAAGAGGTTATTGAACAGGAGTGATGATATTGGACATCCTTGTCTTTTTCCTGATTTTAGTGTGAAGGATTTCAGTTTTTTAACATTTAGTATGATATTGGCTGTTGATTTTTCATAGATGGCTTTTATCAGATTGAGGTAGAGACCACCTATTCCAATTTTTTCTAGGGTTTTTGTCATAAATGCGGGTTGGATTTTGTCAAATGCTTTTTCTGCATCTATTGAGATGATCATATGGTTTTTATCATTGGCTCTACTGATGTAATGTATTGCATATATTGATTTGCATATGTTGAACCATCCCTGCATCCCTGGGATGAATCCCACTTGATCAGGGTGTATGATCTTCTTGATGATCTTCTGCATTCTGTTTGCCAGTATCTTATTAAAGATTTTTGCATCTATGTTCATTAGTGAGATTGGCCTATACTTCTCCTTTTCGGTTGGGTCTTTCTCTGCTTTGGGGATCAAGATGATGCTTGCTTCCAGGAATGAATTTGGGAGTATTGCTTCCCTTTCAATTTCATTGAAGAGTTTCAACAGTAGTGGCAGTAGTTCCTCTCTAAATGTCTTGTAGAATTCAGCACTGAAGCCATCAGGACCCAGGCACTTCTTAGTTGGTAGGATTTTAATTACATTTTAATTTTCATTGATTAATATTGGGTTGTTTAAAATTTTTAGGTCTTCTTCATTCAACTTTGGTAATTCATATGTATCTAGGAATCTGTCCAGTTCTTCTGTGTTTTCCATCTTATTGGCATATAGTTTCTCAAAGTAGGTAGTGATGATCTTCTGAATTTCTGCTGGGTCTGTTGTAATTTCACCCTTTTCATTCCTAATTGCATGGATTTGGGCCTTTTCTTTCCTTTTCCTGTTAAGGTTGGCTAAGGGTTTGTCAATTTTGTTTATTATTTTGAAGAACCAGCTCTCAGCTTCCTTGATTTTTGAATCATTCTCTTTGTCTCCATTGCATTGATTACTGCTCTGATCTTTATAATTTCCTCCCTTCATGATCTTTGGGTTTGTCCTGCTCTTCTTTTTCTAGAAGCTTGAGGTTTAGCATCAGGTTGTTTAATTGGGCTCACTCTGTTTTCCTCATATGAGTATTCACTGCTATGAATTTCCCTCATAAGACTGCTTTCATTGTGTCCCATAGATTCTAATATGTTATACAGTCATTCTCTTTTAATTGTAGGAACTGTCCAATTTCTTCTTTAATTTCCTCTGTGACCCAGTGGTTATTCAGAAGCATATTATTCAATTTCCATTTGTTTATGAAATTCTTGCAGTTTCTTTTGCTATTGATTTCCAATTTCATCACACTATGGTCTGATAATATACAGGGGATAACTACAATTCCTTTGTACTTACATAAACATGTTGTATGAGTGATTATGTGGTCTATTTTGGAGAAAGACCCATGTGCAGCTGAAAAGAATGTGCATTTGGGTTTTGTTTGGTGGAACACTCTGTAAACATCTGTTGAGTTCATTTGTTCAAGAGTTCAATTGAGTTCTAGTATCTTCTTGCTCATTTTTTGTCTAGTTGATCTATCTATTTCTGACAGTAGGATATTAAGGTCCCCCACTACTATTGTTTTAATACTTATTTGATTTTTCATGTCCATTAGTATTTGTTTTATATAGCTGGGCACACTAATGTTTGGTGCATATATGCTTATGATTGTCATTTCTTCCTCTTGGATTGTTCTCTTTACAAGGATGTAGTGTCCTTCTTTGTCTCTCTTAATCAGTGTTGATTTGAAATCTACTTGATCTGCAAAGAGGATAGCTACTCCTGCTTTTTTTCAGGTTCCTGTCGCATGGGGTATTGTTTTTCACCCTTTAACTTTCAGTCTATGTGTTTCTTTTTGAATTAAGTGTGTTTCTTGTATGCAGCATATTGTTGGATCTTGCTTCTTGACCCATTCTTCCAGTCTATTTCTTTTGATTGGTGAGTTGAGACCATTGACATTGATGGTTATAACTGATACATATTGATTTATCTTTGTCGTGACTTTTTCTTTTTGTTGGATTTTCCCCCTTTGCTTTTAATTTTTTGTCATGCCTGGTGGATTCATTCTGCTGGGCTTCCTGGGGCTGTGATCTTCATTGTCTTTTCCTAGGATAGTTTGTAAAAATTTTTGGAGTGGTGGTTTGGTATTCATGAAGTTCCTAAGGTGCTCTTTGTCATGCAAGTATCTTATTTCTCCATCAATTTTGAAAGATAGTTTTGCAGGGTACATCAATCTGGGTTGGAGGCTGTTTTCTTTTAGAGCTTGAAATATATCACTCCAAGCTCTTCTTGCCTTGAGGGTTTGCATTGAGAAGTCTGCTATGATTCTGATGGGCTTTCCTTTGTATGTGATTTGTTTATTTTCTCTAACTGCTTGTAGAACTTTGTTCTTCTTTTGGGTCTCTGGAATCTTAACAATTATATGCCTATGCATAGATTTTTTTTTGATCAAGGCTAGTTGCAGTCCTATATGACTCACTTATCTGTATGTCAAGTTCTTTTCCCCTTCTTGGGAAGTTTTCTGCCATCATTTCTGTGAACAGTTTTTTATGTCATCTGCACTCTCTCCTGTTTCTTCGTTGACTCCAATCAGTGTTATGTTATTCTTCTTTACATCATCTAGCAGCTGCTGGATTGATTTCTCATGGTCCCTTACTATTTTAAAGAAATTTTTCTTTTCCTAGTCAGTAATTGCAATCTTATCTTGTATATCTGAAATTCTGTCCTCACATTGGCTCATTCTGCTGCATAAACTTTTAATGGAGTTTTTAAACTCCTGGAAATCTGTTTGCATCTGTTTTATGGATTCCATTTGTTTCCTATGTTGGGATTCCATCATGTTCCTCAGGCCCTCTATTTTTTATCTGTGTCCTCTCTAGATTTATTAATCATGTCTTGCACTATGGGCACAGTCTCTGCTGCTATCTGAAAAATTATTTCTGATTTCATTTTTTCCAGATCCTCTTTTGTTGCCAGTTCGGAGAGTCCAGGTGGTTGAGTATCAGATTTTTCCATCTCGTTTCCCTTTGAGGTTGCTTTAGGTGATCTAGAAGTCTGGTTTTGAGACTTGTTTATGTTTCTTCTCATTTCAATGGTGGGTGGGGGAGGGATGTATGCTGCTGGTGCCTGTGTGGCTCACCTCCTCGGCCCTGGAACCTGTGGTATGGTGGCCCAGAAGGTTCACCTCCTCTACGCTGTGGGTACCTCTGTTCTGCAGCACTGGGGGAAGTGGTATGGCAGCCCAGAAGGTTCACCTCCTCTGTGCTGGGGGCAGCTCTGCTCCTCATCACTGGAGGTGGTGCTATGGCAGCCCAGAAGGTTCAACTCCTCTCTCCATTCCTTTCTCTCCTTTCCCCTATCCCTCCCACTTCCCCTTCCTATTTGCCCCATTTCTTCCTATTTCACATTATCTATTATAACTTTTAGTCCTTCTTTACACTTTCAGTTTCTCACACTAGAGAAACTATTCAGTATTTACACATGTGCATCTTATTTATTTTACTTAAGAGTATTGCCTCAATGTGCATTCATTTAGTGCTTTGTTGTTCTGAAATGTCCTCCACCAATTGAACTAGCCCCTCATTCTTAATTTTGGCTTTCTTCAAATCTTTAAAGTATGGTTAACAACACAAACCAAATTCTTTGTCCACTTCAAAACAGGGGCAACTTTTCCTCCAATTTCCAACAAGTGCTCATTTCCATCAGACACTAGTTTTCTAGTTTCCTCATCTTTCCAGGTCTCACCAGAATTGCCCATTACACCCTACTTACAGCAGTCCAGGCTTTTTCTAGCTTGCTACTCTAAACTTTCCCAGCATCTGTCCATCCCTCCACATTTTTAGGTATAGTTACAATAATCACCCATTCTTTGAAGCCAATTTTCTATATTAGTGAGTTTTGCACTATTTCAGCAAAATACTTGAGACAAGGTAGCTTTGTCAGTAAAGGATTTGTTCTTGAGACTCAAAGTCCAATGTTTAGCAGCCCTATTGGTTCAGCCTCTAATGAGGGTCAAATGGATAATGGCATCACAATGGCAGAAGCGTGTATAAAGAAAGGGATACATCTCAAGTTAGGCAGCCAGAGAGAGACTGGGATCTCATGGTTCACTGTGCATGTTTCCAGCTGACCTCAGAAGCTCCCACTAGGCCCTATCTCTCAGGTTCATTCTCCTAACATCACTACATGAAGGACCAAACTCTTGGCTAGGATGTAGCTCAGTGGTGAAATGCACACCTAGCATGTACAAGGCTCTGAGTTCAATCCCCAGTTTGGTAAAAAACAACAACAACAAATCGAGCACTAAGGACCAAACTCTCAATGTGTGGACACTTTGGAAACAAACACAAACGATATCTAAATCATAGCACTAAGTAGTTAAAGGAAGGGAAGAGAGAGTAAAGGTAATATGAGATATTTGTAAAATGACTTACTTCCATTTGAGTAACCATATGAAACAAAAATGGAGAAGTATGCAGGATGTAAAGACAGAAAAAATTCTATATTTCAGTAGGAAAAGTAATGATAAGTAGTATGTTTATTTACATTTTCAAATCTCTTCAGAAAATAATAGAATAAGGGGAAGTTCAGTTTTTAAATTACATAAATCAAATAAATGTTATTAATTTTATAAATATTAAAATATTCTTGAAATTAATTTTCTTCTTAAATAATGTTTTCTATAATAATCATTTCTATTGCATCTGTATATAACTTGCTTTATTTGCAGGGTATTAGAAAGAGGCACTTGGAAGCATCCTGAGACTTGAAGCCTTTGCCCTCAGGAAGCCTACATCCTTGTGTCTTTGGAATTGGTTTCTCTCCCCTCCATAATATATGCTGTATGCATATATTATCCTTTCCTTCCTCTTGCACCCTACCCTACAACCACAAAAGAGTAAGAGGTTTCAGAAGCAGACTTTCCTGAATCTCAGATCCACCATTGGTAGCTCTATAACCAGTTAAGCTACTTAGTCCCTCAAATTTTTAGTTTCTTTACCTGTAGAATAGAAATAACAAACCATTTCTCATAAAATTATAGAGTTCTTCCCTTTCTCTTTTTTTTTGGTAAAAGCTTATTTTTGATGTGTGTTATAGTAATGTTTCCAAAGACTTCAAGGATTTTATTCCATTCACCATCTTCAACTCTTCAGGCTCTTGGCATCGCATTTACCAACTCTAAGCTCCCATCTCCTTCTTCTCTTTTGCTTGCTACTGGTGCATGGACATGAATCACTACTGTGCTCAGAGTTGGAGAAAGGGAAATTAGGCAAGGTAGGAAAATCATGAGAATAGTCAGCACAGTATCTCTTGCATTTCACAAATACATTCTTCCCTAGAACTGATTTATATTCTTTACAAAACTTAAATATTTTTCTTTTTACATTATTTTAGAATCCTCTCCTCATATCATCCCATATCATCCTTCATAACCACTCTGTATAATAGTTTTCTCATTGGTTCTTATCTCTCTTAGTCAGTTTTCCTGTCACTGGGACACAATACCCAACGGGTACAACTTTAAGTAAAAAGGTTTAATTTTGCCCATGTTTTAAGGGAATTCAGTCCATTGCTGGCTTCCTCCAAGGCAGAAACATCGTGGTAGAAAGGCATGGCATAAAAAGCCACTCAATTCATGGTGGTGGGGAATCAGAGCAAGGAAACAATGCCAGCCAGGAAATGGGCCAGGGACTACATATAATATCAAAATCATGCTTCTGTGACCCACACAGAGATAGAGGTGTGTGCTCCACCTATAACCCGAGTACATCCCAAAGCCAATCAAGGTGACAATTCATCCTAATCACCACACGGTCACACAGGGATTTTTTTTTCTTATGTCTTTATTTGAAACTTCTTGCCTGACACAATATGTCATTAAAAATTACATCAAGGAAGCATTTCAAATGTAAGGATGATTTGGACACAGAACAAAAATTTAAATATATACAAAGAACTGATTTTAAATGCCAAAAACTCTCTTTTTTCTTTCCAGGCCATATAAATATATTTTTATTTTCATTTCAAATTATATATGGTTTCCAATTTAGGCCAACTTGCACCTAGAAATGGTTCAGGTCAGTTAAAACTGGAGAATGTTTTGTTTGAGCTATGGTTTTATACTCATTTATGCTTTTTAAAGAAATTATTGGCACATGTTACTATTGCATGATTATGGGGGTTTTTTTGGAAGTTAGTGTCTTAGTTACTTTTCTAGGTGCTGGGACAAAATATTCAATACCCAAAGTTAAAGGAGGAAAAGTTTAGTTAGCTCACAGTTTGTCAAGGTTTCAGTTCATAGTTGGTTGGCTCCAAGGCAGGGTGGATGGCAGAGGGGCATCACAGAGGAGAAACAGTTCACGGCAGGCAGAAGACAGAAGGCAGAAAGCACCAAGCTACAAGCGAGAAGCAAGAAGCCATGACCACAGCTTTTTCCGTCCCTTATATCTTTTTTTTGGTTTTTTGTTTTGTTTTATTTTTTGGTACCAGGGATCAAACTCGGGTCCTTGCACTTGCTAGGCAAGCGACAGAACCACTGAGCTAAACCCCCGGCCCTGTTCCTTATATCTTACCCAGGCTACCTGCCTTTAGGGTGGGTAGCACTCACACCTTTAATCCTAGCATTGTACCATGAATCAACGCTAGCATCATGTCCTTGACCCCAGCAGCACAAACCCTAGATTCAGCTACCTCCAAAAAATGCCACCTTTGACCTCAGGAGGCTTTGGGGGACATCTAGACACAGCCATAACAGTTAGTGCATGCATTTAACATACCTTAATTGAGGTCAGTCCCACTATCCCTTTGTCCCTCCCACTCCCTTCTGTTTGTTTCCTTCCTCATCTCCAGAAGTCTACCTGCTGCCTTCCTATGCTCTTTCCTATTTATTTGTTTATCCATTTATTTAGTTTCTAATATAAGGGCAATCATTTGATATTTAACTTTCTGAGTCTGACCAGTTTCACTTAACATGATGGTTACTACATCCATCCATTTTCCTTCAAAATGACATAATTTCATGCTTCTTTGTGGCTAATGTTCCATTGTGTATAAATACCACATTTTCTTTATCCACTCATCTGTTGATGAAAATCTAGGCTATTCCCACAGCTTAACTGTTGTGAATTGTGCTGGTATAAATATGGTATGCAGGCATTACTATAGTATGCAGTCCTTAATTCTTTTAGAATATGTCTACTGCTTCAGCTGGTAACCTCCTCTCTAGCTCCAGGTAAAGAAGCCAATTCACACAACCCAGCAAGAAATCACTTGATCACTAATCTCAAAAAATGATTTTGTTTCTGACTTCAAGATGCCCTGAGTTGGGGGGTAAGATAGAGAACCTGTCTTAAAGGCACAGTGACCTTATCCCAAAAATTGAACCAAAATTAAACTTTAAAATAAAAGACCCCAGTAGATGGTATAGGAAGTAGGCAAAGAAGAGCCTTCTCCATCCAAGAATGTTGTTTTCTTCTCACTATTATTGCTGCTCATCCTTCCCAGGTGCTATCTGTACCTTCAAAGGAAACGGTCTCTTTATTCCAGTTTTTGTTGTTGCTTTGTTTCTGCAGTCAGTAATGGAGACATGTCAAAACACTTTACCACTGAGCTACATGCCCAGTCATTCTTACTGTATTTTTTAAGAATCAAATATGTACACTTTATTGCCAAACTAATATGTGACCAGTCATAATTTCAAAGAGAATTCTAAGGCAGGGCTTCTGTACTTTTCTCTCACATTAGTGCTATTAGACTCATTTTACATGTTGGTGAAGAAAGGCACTTCCAGATGGAAGCTGGTTTGTCTGATACTGGTCCAGAGCTGATTGGAGATGAGCAGGCAAATACTGCAAAATCTAAAAATCTCCAAACTCTGAAACAGGGATTTTGGACAAGGAATTCTCAACCTGTACTCTTAAGTAGGATAGCATAATACAATCTGATTTAGTGCAATATGTGGCAATCTTTCAGGAGAGAAAGACAGCAAACTGCTGACTACTGGCATTGGCAGAGAGAGGGAGTTCAACTTGGGAAAGCAAGAGGTGCTAATTAGAATTGTGTTTGCCTTGAACATTCTCCTTTTAAAATATAAATATTCCTTGAAAAGGAGTTACTTTGATCAGCTCTATTTCTGGCTTGATATAGATGGGTCTGAAATGGAGAGGAGTTTTGCTCAGGGACTGATGAAGTGAGCAGAGGAAAGATCATTTGGGGCATGAGTCATATTAAAGGCAGCCAGACCTGAGGGGTGGAATGCATCGGGGGCCTGTGAGCCACCAAGGGCAGCAGGAGAGGGGGCCAAGGGAGAGGAAGAGGGCTTCGGAGCCTGGGAGATGTGCTTCATCAACCTGGCAACGCCGTCTGGTGCAACTGGCTGGGGGCCACGGAACATCACTCCCTGGGGCTCGCTGGTCTCCGGTATGTGTGGGGCTGCTGACTCCTCTCCTCTTCGAAAGGACGCAGAAGTTAAGGGTTCAAAGATGTGGCCTTGGCTGTCTCACCGTGAGCAGTCTGTTGACCACATTTCTTTTTTTTTTCCTCTGCCAGGTACAACAGTTAAGCCCTACTTCTGCCACTCTTACTAAGGTTTTTGTGAACTAAGTTTGCTGCCAAAATCCAGACAACACTAGAGATTTAAAATAATAGGAGAAAATTCCAAGGATGTCTGATGCTCTTATAGCCTATTCTGCCCAACAAGCAGAATGTTTTATGTTTTCTTTTTGCATTTCATTTCAGTTTTGTCATCGGTACATGTTTGCAGCACATAATGATGGCATTCCTCATAGGGAGCTGGTACGTGTACATAACACATTTTAATTCATTTTTTCAGTCCCTTCTCCTTCTTCCCTTCCTCCTCCCTCCATCTCATGTTCCTCTTCACTTTTGCAAAAGATCTATCTCCCTTTTCCTGTTACCTATGTTTTGGAGAACTGCAAGTCATCAGACCTAGAAAGTTTTTGAGACTATGGGAGCAGCAGAAAAAGGACTAAGGACTTTATGCCAGGTGGACTTGTAAATAATACACATTAGCTCACTTAAACTGTGCAGCAATGTACTGGCAATTGCTATTCGTGTGCCCATTTCATAGACTAGGAAACTGAGGCAGAATGAATATTTGATCCGGGTACCACAACCAATACATGCTGAAGTCAGAATTCAAATACAGACAATGAGACTCCAAACCCCACACACTTAAAGGAATCATCGTGGCTAAGCTGTAAATATTTAATTTGGCAGGGGAGGTAACTTGGCAAGTCATATGGTCACAACTGTTCAATTCTGCCATGGCAGTGGGAGACCAGACATAGATAGTACATGAGTGAATATGTGTCAATAAAACTTTATTAACAAACGTTTGTGTGTGGCTGCCTGGCTGTGGCTCTAGTGTGTAAACCTGGACGTTAATCACTATTGCACCATACTCCCTCTTTGTATATGTAAATTTCATACTGAAAACCTAAAATCACTTTGTTGCTTCTGTATATTCATTGCTATTTTGGCACGCACTGACTTCTCTAGGTCAATAAAAATATGTTGAAAATGTATGACTCCTTTCATGAATTTTTAGGTTTTAGCAACTACATCTGTTAGGATATCTCATAATTTATTCCTCATAATAGAAGCACAGAGACTGTATTTTATACCTGCACAGCCCTCTAAGGCTCTGGATTGGCAGGAAAACCCACACTAAGCCTCCCCCATGTAGAGCATCCAGCTTGGTTGTTAGGGTGTGTGTTTCTAAAAATCAAGCAACAATGTAATGCACGCTGATGATCCAGGACACATGTGGGGATAAAGTCTGGGCTGAAAATATTTAGGGGAACCTAAACTAAGATCAGAGGCATTTCCACCAGACATGTGCTAAGTTGGAGTTCAGAAAATGTGCTCTGTCTTGTACGATTTCAGTGTCCCACCAAGCTCCCTCCTTTGACACAGCTGCAGTGAGAGGAGGTCGGATTTACAAGTGGTGTTGACCTCGTTGTCAAGGGAAGTAAAGTAGATTTGGTTCCACTCTCCATCCCTTAACTTGACAGAAGCAAACTGGCTTCTGTAAAAAATTATGAAGTTGACCCTAGTGTGCTTCCTGCAAGTTGGTGCTTATGTATTTATATCGCTATTCTTCATTACCTCTTCTTTGAAGACGGTTATTTTCATTTTATTTGGCCGCTCCTTTGTATACCTAAATCCCAGTAAAAACAGGCATTAACAATGAAGTGACATTGCTAAGACGGTACTAACAAACTAGCAAAGCTGTTGGACAATCCACTTTCCAATTCACCAGCCTCAAAATCATAATATTAGCATGTATGTGTTATAGCTAGGTTTATAGTTTCCTTTCTTTTATTCATAATTCTATTTTTCTCTCATGCCTCCTCCCTTCTCTCTTATTCACTACCCAGTTTCCTTGTTTCTATAGCTACTAATAGCAGAGCTACCCTCGAATCTATAATGGAGTTTGCCTCTTCTATTCTTATTTTAAAGAAAATAGAAAATTGAGTACTTTAAAACTTAGTGAATTCCCGCTTTTTAATTGCTTTGCTTCTGATGGAAAATCCACTTTACCGTACCTGATGTTGTACCATTTGAGATGAGATTGCCATCAAATCCACATTTAGATTATGGGGCAGATAAAGTTTTCTTTTTTTAACTGAATTCTGGAAAACAGACAATTGTTCTCATTTTGAAAAGGAAGTAGCAGATGATAAAACCTACGTGTATTTGTACAAAATTTTTAGATACTCAGAATTAAAAGGAAATGTGTTACTCACTTTGGCAGTCCCAATTCCAATGAAATGTTCTTTTAAAAAAAAAGTGTCACTGGGTATATTACAAATAAATATGTCTTTTTTTGTATAGAAGGCAGAAAGTATTTTAACAAACTCATGAGAAAGGAATTTTTTTTATTGATCCATCTTGATAGGGCATTAACTATACCTAAGGGAGAGAAGCTGGAACAACTATCATGCACAAAAGTCAGAGTAAGAATGTTGAGAAGCAGAGGAGGAAATAGAACATTTTAACATCGCATCTTGGTCATACCAAGGTCCATTGACTCTGTATTTATTCCAGATAATTAATTTACAACACATTAAACCTTGATATGAAGAAAGCTGTTATGCATCAATTGTGTTGGAATAAAAAGTGGTATTGATTTAGGATTTCTATTGTATCATGTGCTGATACAGAAAACAACAACAGTGGAGTCATGTCTCAAATATGGAAGAAACCTTTGCTGAAGGACAAAACTACTAAATAAGTGCACTCTGGAATACACTTAGCTGAAGTGACACAGCCTGAAAGGTGTTCTGCAGGGTGGGCCAGAAAACATAATTAGAACCAACCCAAGTGTCTAATAAATATTGATAGAAATGCACTCTAGAAATCAGATTTGGGGACGTGATAATGATCTTCTTTACAGGAAAGGGCTAAAATAGCCCCCTGCCCACTGCCAAATCCAACCATTAATATTTATTAAATAAAATATGAGTGTACCATTAATTTTAAACAACTGACATGAATCGAAGCTTTCTCCCATTCGAAGCACAGGAACTATAAGGGTGAGGCCACACAGATTTGAAGTCATGATGTTTTGCAGATATTTAAAGAACCAGTTATTGATCTTGAAAATCAAGTACCCTCATTAACTAATATAACTCACATATTGGGAGAAAGAATAGACAATGAGTAAAAATGCCGGAGTTCAAATCCTCAGTGAGCCAGGGCAAATCCCCTAAATTCTCGGAAGCACAGTAGTCACCTCTACTCTACTTACTTAACAAAAACAGATGAAGTACAAGAAAGTAATGGAAAATTTTCTTCAATCACATTCAAATATGATATTGCAATTATTTTTTAAATTAATTTTATGTAGAACACAAAAATAAGGAAGACCTTCCCCCAACTACAAATGATACATTGTTATCAATGGCTTTTTAACATCTCTATTTTTCTAAGTAGATTACAATAACTTAATCCTCCCTGATAGGAATTATTTTAGGCAGAAGAAGGACAGGATGCAGGTGTAGAACTCACTGACAGAGGATAAAGCAATCCCTAGAAAATATTAATTACTCTTAAAAACTTGGATGCTCATAATTCCGTGGGTCAAAGCAAAATGACCTGACTCCTTTCACTGGTCCAAGGCCCTCTGTATGTATTAACAAGAATTTATCACACACAGTATCCAAAATATTTTTCTTATTTTATACACTGTCTATCCAAACACATTTTCCACATGTATCATCTTCTAATCTACAATAGAAAGTTGAATAGAAAGTTGATAGGACAATCGGGGGATAATTGTGTTGACCCCTTACAAGTTCTTTCTATAATAAAAGTAAAATTATTATAAAGCTATATGGTTCAATAGGCAATACCCACAAGTTACATTTTAGATTTAAATTTAAATTAATTAAAATTATAAAATTATAAAATTAAAAATTCAGCTCATCAATCAATATGTTAAGTATGCAATAGCCACAGATGGCTGGCTGGTGCCCTTACACTGGAGACTGTAAATAAAGAAAATGTTCCTCCTCACATGTTCTGTGGACTACACTGTTTCAGAGGGACTTTGCAGTCAGAGTCCCAGCTCAGCATCTCTGGGTATTCAATCTCATCTATTTCCTTTGCATCAGCTTTTCTCACTCCTCACCAAGGATATTTGTATGGCCCTGCTCTTCCAGCTCCCCAAACCCTGAGTTGTTGGGTGTTTTTTTTTACAAGGTATGAAACAATAGAATTACTGGATTTTTTGCTGCTAATCTCATCATGTGGTTGTAGAACCATGCTTGTGAAGGTAACAGCATTTATGCGGTGAGAAAAAAGTTAGAAATAAAAAAGGAAATTTGAGTAAAGAAAAAATATGTCTAAGTTTGGGAGTCTATTTTCCAAATAGGACCCTAACACTTAAATGAATTTTTTGAAAAACAAATAGACTTCATTTAGTGGCTGAATTATCATATCCACTGTACTGATAGGGTGAAATCACAGAGATATTGTAAAGATTACAGAAAACTAAGAATGAATATGTTCAAAATAGTTGAGAAGACAGGTTCATAAAAGTCTTGACTAGACTATAAAACCAAAAAATGCATAATTGTTCCTATACCCAGAGTAAATAATTTTAAAAGATACATAAGAGAACTAGCATTTACTAAATAGCTATTATATACTCCAGTGACCCAACGAAGTATGTAGAAATAAGCATCATTTAATAGGAACGGAGGGTAGCTCAGTAGTAAAGCACTTGCCTAGCATGTGTGAGGCCTTGGGTTTGATCCTCAGCACTGCAAAAAGAAGTCATTTAACAAAATGAAAATCTGAAATTTAAAGTGTAGTTCTCCAAAAGTCACACCACTTTTAAACAATATAAATTTGTTTATGTCCATATTTATCCAGCTTCACACTCTATTTCTTTTCTACTACAATTCAAAATAATATTTTCTTTGGAAGCTTTTGAATTGTAGTAGAAAAAAACTAGAGAGAAAACAAATATGTAGAATGTTATATAACAGAGTACTTCAGAAGCAAGGCAGTTTACGTAATAAAGGTTGCAAGACATGTAGTATCATACTCAAATATTGATCAAATACAGAAGGAATCTTTCATTGAAACTAAACATGAGCACAAACACAGAGCCCATGGAAATCTAATAAGGAAAAGGTGGAAGAGGCTGAAATGTGTACCCTATTTCTAGTGAAGATTCTAAGTGGAGATGAAAATGTACAAATTGAAACAATAATTTATATTTCTGAATGTCTCTTAAATATACAGACTATACATGGCAATTTAAGAATTGTATAAGTATTTTGCAAAAGGGAAGGGGACCAAGATATGAAGGGAGGGAAAAACGAGGTGAGAGAAAGAGAATGAAAAAGAATTAAGTTGTGCTATGTATCATGTACCAATTCCCCCATGATGAATGTCATTGTTACATATGTACAGCAAATATATACTAATTAAAATAAAAATATTTGTTAAAACTATAATTGTATTAGTCACCTTTCCTTTACTGGGACAAAATACCTGACACCCGCAAATGAAAGGAGGAAAGGTTTATTTGGCTTATGATTTCAGACAGTTCAATCCATGGTCAGCTGGCTCCAAGACAGAAACAGAATGATGGAAGGGCATTACAGATGAAAGTTGCTTAATCCATGGCAACCAGGAAGCAGAGAGGGAAGTGAGGAGCCAAGGACAAGAATACAACCTTCCAGATCATGTCCCTAATGACCCACCTCCTCTGAACAAGCCTCACCTCCAAAAGGCACTCTTGTGTATGAATTCATCAATAGATTAATCTATTAATGAATATAGCACACTCATGGTCCATCCAATCACTTTCTAAAAGCCCCACTTCTGAATGCAAAAGACTTTTGGAGACATTTTAAGGAATGAACTTTTTTTTTTTTAGTACCAGGCATCGAACTCAGTACCTTGAACTTGTGAGGCAGGCGGTAGAAACACTGAGCTAAATCCCCGACCCTTTTTGGAGACATTTTAGAACTAAATCATAAGATTCTGTCCCTGGCTTCCAAAAGGCTAATCTCTATCTCATTATGTAAAATGCAATTAGTCCATCTTCAAGAGTTGCTAAAGTCCATAGTTCCAGCAGTGCTGAAAAGTCCAAGTCTAATGTTTCCTCTGATACTCAAGGAAAACTCTAAGCTGTGAGCCCTTGTATAAAAAAAAAAATGTAAATACTTCCAATGGTACTGAGTAAATATTCCCATTTTAAACGGGAGGGATAGTATATTAGAAAGGATTTGGACTAAAACAAGATTTTTTAAAAAACTAGTAGGGCAAGGCAGGCAACAGAACCACTAGACTAAATCCCCGGCTCTTTGGCCCTTTTTTTTTTTGATACCAGGGATCAAACTCGGGTCCTTGCACTTGCAAGGCAGAAAGAGAAATAGAACTCGGGTCCTTGTGCTTGTGAAAAATAAGAACCAAGAGAGACTATGTAAAGGTGCAAATTTCCAATGCTAAGTGGATGCACATTGAGGCAATACTCTTAAGTGAAATAAATAGTACACACATGTATAAATACCAAATAGTTTCACTGGTGTAAGAAACTGAAAGTGTAAATAAGGACTAAAATGTATAATAGGTAATATGAAATAGGATGAAAAGGAGCAAAGGGGAAGGAAGTAGGAGGGCTAGGGGAAAAGATAGAAGGGAATGGGATTAATATGCAAAAATGGAAAAATAGGAACAAAATCTTTGTAAATAGGGAGGAATTGAGGGGTTGAAGGGAGGGCTGGGCAAGGGTGAAAAATAACCAAGAGAGACTATGTAAAGGTGCAAATTTCCAATGATGAATGTCATTATATTGTATACCTAAAATGTACCAATGATTAGAATGAATAATCGATAATGTAAAATAGGAAGAAAAGGTCCAAAGGGGTAGTGGGAGGGGCAGGGGCAGGGGAAAGGAAAGAAGGGAAAGGAAAAATGATGAGAAATGGAAAAAATGGAAATAAAGTCTTTGTAAATAGGGAAGGGCGGAGGGGGTGAAGGGAGGGCTAGGAATGGGGAAAAAATAAGAACCAAGATGCATTATGTAAAGGTACAATTCCCAATGAGAAATGTAATTGTGTTGTATACCTACAATGCACCAATAAAAGAATTTAATACAAAAACAAAAACTAGTAGGGCAAACATTAAATTTTGTAGCTCCATGTCAGGCACCCAGAAAAGGTTATTGTGAGATATGAACTCCAAAGGACTTCGGTAGTCCTGCCCCTATAGCTTTACCAGTTGCAGCCCACATGACCTCTCTTAGACCAGCTCTACTTACTGCCTGTGGCTTTCCTTGGAAGATTTCCAAATTATTGACATCTCCAACTTCATGCATTGCTCTCTCAGGGGTGCCCAGCAGAGACTAAGACCTGCCATACATTTTTTAATCTGGCCTCTGAAGTCTGGATGGAGGCTCCCATTGCCTTATAACTCTTGCATTCTACCTCTAGCTTGAGCAATACCTTGGTGACCTTAGCCCACAGCCACAGTAGTAGGATGACTGAACTAGGGGATCTACTTCCCTAGGTGGCCTTGGGTGAGTAAGGCACCCTGAGGTCCTTTGCTCAAAGTCTTTCAAAAGCAATTACCGTTTTACACTCTTGAGCCTCAGGGTTTGGCTAATTCCTGAGATGCCCTCAAAGCATCTTTCCTATTGTTTTAGTACCAAGTACTTAACATTCTTTTTAGTGGCTCTAATATTTTCCACAACCATAATTTCCTTGGGCCCAACTTTAAATGCGCTTTCTTTCTGGCCATGCTACAAATTTTCACCTCTTTTAGCTCTGCTTTTTGCTCCTGATTCTTACTGTAGATCTGACTAAAAGCAATCATCAGTATTCATGCCCTTGAACCACTTGCCTGCCTTGAAATTTCCTCTGCCAGATTAATTAGTCCACCAACTTTAAATTCAGCCTCCCACAAAGTCTTAGGACATGGGCAAAATGTAGATAAGTTCTTTGCCAAAGCATAATATGCATGGGTTCCAGTTTCCAATAATGTCCTCATTCTCATCTGAAAATTCATAAGCCTGGCCTTTCCTGTCCTCATTCCTGAAAGTATTTTAGTCTTTTAAGCTCCCACGAGACTTTTCCATTAATGTCTGGTTAATGCAATCTGCAACTTCTCTAGCCTGCATCTCTATACTTTACCAAACTCCTCCCACAAACTAGTCCTGAAGTCTTCTGAATCACATGGTCAAATATAGTCACAGCAATTACTCCATTCCTGGTATCAATTTTTTTGTATTACTATGTCTGTTGTCACAGGGACACAATGCCCTACACCTCCAACTTAAAGGAGTGTAGGTTTATTTTTGGTCATGGTTTCCAAGGATTCAGTCCATGGTTGGCTGGCTCCAAGGCAGAAATGGCATGGTAGAAGGGCAAACTTGTTCAATCTGTGGTAGCTGGGACACAGAGGCAGAGAAAAGGGAAGAACTGGGGACAAGAATGTACCCTTTCAGATCACATCTCCAATGACCCACCTCTTCTTACCAGTCCCCAGCACATTCATGTATGAATTCATCAGTGGATTAATTCATTGATGAATATAGCTCCCTCTATGGTCCAACAGCCTTAAGAAAGCACCCCAGCTCTGAACACATGAGACTTTTGTGGGGACATTTTAAATCTAAACCATTGCAGGAATTTTCTCAAGGAATTTCTATTTTCCTAATTGAAAAAGCTGTTTCTGCTTCAAACCATGATGGAATAAATGGAACAAGACTTGACTTCCATTGTACATAATTAGAAACTGGATAAAATACATGAAAATATTATTTTCAGATACTGGACAACAGAAAGCATAGTACTGTGTCTTTGAGAGAAAAAGAAACAGAAAATTAGTCCTGAGAATGATCTAAGAATTCTTTGAGGACTGTAGAACAGAGAGGGAAACTCAATCAAACCACTGCTGAGTAGAAGGGGTAAAAAGGAGAGTTCAGAGTCCGGAGTTTGAAGGGCATGGGACCAGGGAAAAGAAGAATCCCAGCTGAATTGAATAACTTGATAGAACAAAATGCAACATCCTTTAAAAAAAGACATGAAATTAAGTTCTAAATAAGCAATATTTATGATTTTCTACCTCAAAAGCAAATTATTAGAAGGTAACTGTATTTTATACCTAAAATGTACCAATAAACTTAATGGGGGAAAAAAAGAGAGAAACCACCAACAGAGCTAAGAGACAACCTGCAATGTGGGAAAAAAAATTTAGCAGCTATACCTCAGACAAAGGACTACTATCTAGAATATATAAAGAACTGAAGAAAATCAGACCCCCCAAATTCAAAGACCCAATTCAAAAATGGGCATCTGAAATGAACAGACATTTCTCAGACAAAAAAGTAAAAGCAGCAAATAAATATATGAAAAAATGTTCAACATCACTAGTCATTCGAGAGATGCAGATGAAAACAACACTGAGATTCCACCTCACCCCAGAAAGAATGGCTGCTATCATGAAATCAACCAATAACAAATGCTGGTGGGGCTGTGGGGAAAGAGGAACCCTGCTCCACTGCTGGTGGGAGTGTAGACTGGTGCAAGCACTGTGGAAATCAGTATGGAGATACCTCAAAGAACTAGGGCTAGAGGTCCCATTTGACCCAGCTATTCCCCTGCTGGGGATCTTCCCAAAAGAATTAAAAGAATCAAACCACAGCTATATATATGCACAGCAGCACATTTTATAATAGCTAAAGCTTGGAAACAGCCCAAGTGCCTATCAACTGGAAACTGGATAAAGAAGACGTGGTTTTTTTATAAAATGGAGTACTACTCAGCCATAAAGAATGAGAAATTAGAGACATTTATAGCTAAATAGATGCATATTGAGGCCATACTTTTAAGTGAAATAAATAGGACACACATGTGTAAGTACCAAATAGTTTCTCTAGTGTAAGAAACTGAAAGTGTAAATAAGGATTAAAATGATTCAAATGAATAATTGATAATTTGAAATAGGAAGAAAAGGTCCAAAGAGGTGGGAGAAGTGGGAGGGGAAGGGGAAAGGAAAGAAGGGAAAGGAAAAATTGTGAGAAAATGAAAAAATGGAAACAAAAGTCTATGTAAATAGGGAAGGGAGCACAGGGAATGGGGAAAAAATAAGAACGAAGATACATCATGTACAGGTACAAGCACTCAATGATAAATGTAAACATATTGTATGCCTAAACTGTACCAATAAAAGAATTTAAGCCAAAAAAAAAAAAGAAAGAAAGAAAATTATTAGACATACAACAATGGTAAAAGATATAATCTACAAGCAGGAGGGAAACCAGTCAATGAAAGTGGAGCTTCAGATGTCAGGGATGATGAAATCAGCATTTAGGGATATTAAAAAGAGCTATTGTAAATATACTCAAAGAATTCAAAGAAAATATGAAGATTGGGGAGAAGTGGTAGATAGAAGAGAACAAAACGGGGGTCAGGTAAGGATTTAGCTCAGTGGCACAGTGCCTGCTTCGCAAGTGCACGGTCCTTAGTTTGATCCCCAGTACCAAAAAAGAAAAGAGAGAAAGAAAACAAAATGGAGATTAAAGCGCTGAAAATTAAAATATTTGAATTGAAAGATTCAGCAGATAAGCTGAAGAGCAAATCAAGCACTGCAGGGAGAAAAAACTAGCAAAGTCAAAGAAATGGTAGTAAACTAATCTGTATCACATAAAGAAAAAAGCTTGGAAAAATATTTAACAAAACCTCAAAGATCTATGGAATGATCTAACATATATATATATATAAAATTGGAATTCCAGAAAAAGGAGACAGAACAAAATAATGAAATGATATACTGACACTTTTTTCCAAATTTGATGAGCACTATAAACTACAGATCCCAAGAATTGCAATGAACCACAAACAGGATTTCAAAAATGAAAATTATATGAAGAAAGGTCTTAATCAAATTGCTGAAAATTTCTGATTCAGAAAATTTTTTAAGGTAGAGGCACATTGCATACGGAAAAACAAAGGTAAAAATAATCTCATTTCTCATCAGAAATAATGCAAAATACAAGACAATTGAACTACATATATAAATTATCAAACTTTAAAAGAGTCACCCTAGTCTTCTACAAAGACTACACTTCAAAAAGGAAGGTTAGGGGGACAATCTTTTTTTGTTGTTGTTAAATTCTTTTATTGGTGCATTGTAGGTATACAACACAATTACATTTCTCGTTGGGAATTGTACCTTTACATAATGCATCTTGGTTCTTATTTTTTCCCCATTCCTAGCCCTCCCTTCACACCCTCCACCCTTCACTATTTACAAAGACTTTATTTCCATTTTTTCCATTTCTCATCATTTTTCCTTTCCCTTCTTTCCTTTCCCCTGCCCCTCCCACTACCCCTACCCCTTTGAACCATTTCTTCCTATTTTGCATTATTGATTATTCATTCTAATCATTGGTACATTTTAGGTATACAATATAATGACATTCATCATTGGAAATTTGCACCTTTACATAGTCTCTCTTGGTTATTTTTCACCCTTGCCCAGCCCTCCCTTCAACCCCTCCATTCCTCCCTATTTACAAAGATTTTGTTCCTATTTTTCCATTTTTGCATATTAATCCCATTCCCTTCTATCTTTTCCCCTAGCCCTCCTACTTCCTTCCCCTTTGCTCCTTTTCATCCTATTTCATATTACCTATTATACATTTTAGTCCTTATTTACACTTTCAGTTTCTTACACCAGTGAAACTATTTGGTATTTATACATGTGTGTACTATTTATTTCACTTAAGAGTATTGCCTCAATGTGCATCCACTTAGCTATAAATGTCTCTAATTTCTCATTTTTTATGGCTGAGTAGTACTCCATTTTATAAAAAAACCACATTTTCTTTATCCAGTCTCCAGTTGATGGGCATTTGGGCTGTTTCCAAGATTTAGCTATCACAAACTGTGCTGCTATGAACATGGGTGCACATATATCACTGTGGTATGATTCTTTTAATTCTTTGGGGAAGATCCCCAGCAGTGGAATAGCTGGGTCAAATGGGACTTCCAGTCCTAGTTCTTTGAGGTATCTCCATACTGATTTCCACAGTGCTTGCACCAGTCTACACTCCCACCAGCAGTGGAGCAGGGTTCCTCTTTCCCCACAGCCCCACCAGCATTTGTTATTGGTTGATTTCATGATAGCAGCCATTCTTTCTGGAGTGAGGTGGAATCTCAGTGTTGTTTTCATTTGCATCTCTCGAATGACTAGTGATGTTGAACATTTTTTCATGTATTTATTTGCTCTTTCTACTTCTTTGTGTGAGAAATGTCTGTTCATTTCAGATGCCCATTTTTGGATTGGGTCTTTAAATTTGGGAGGTCTGATCTTTTTAAGTTCTTTATAGATTTGAGATAGTAGACCTTTGTCTGAGGAAGAGCAGGTGAAGATTTTTTCCCACATTGTGGGTTGACTCTTCACACTGCTGGTGGTTTCTCTTGCTGTGCAGAAGTCTTTTAATAAGAAGAGATCCCACTTGTTGATTGTTTGTGCTAGTTCATGGGCAACTGAGGTTTTATTCATAAAATATTTTCCTACACAGATGTCTTCAAGAGTTCTACCTAACCTCTGTTCCAATTGGTTCAGAGTTTCTATTTTAATATTTAGATCTTTAGTCCATTTTGATTTTAATTTAGTGGATGGTGAGAGATATAGGTCTAGTTTTAATCTTTGGCAAGTTGAAGCCCAATTTTTGCAGCACCATTTATTAAAGAGGCTATCTTTCCTCCAGTGAGGGTGTTTGGCTCCTTTATCGAAGATGAGATGGCTGAGTGTGTCTAGTGTTGTTTCTGCATCTTCTAATCTGTTCCACTGGTCCTCAGGTCTGTTTCTTTGCCAGTACCATGCTGTTTTTATCACAGGAGTTTGTAGTATAGTTGCAGGTTGGGGATTGTGATACCCCCTGCCATGTCTCTGTTACCTAGAATTGCTTTTGCTATTCTGGGTCTCTTCTTGTTCCAAATGAATTTTTGGATTGTTTTCTCAAGGTCCATGAAGTGTGCTGCTGGGATCTCAATTGAAATTGCATTAAATCTATATAGCAGTTTTGGAAGTATGGCCATTTTCACTATATTAATCCTTCTTACCCAGGAGCAGGGGATATCTGTCCATTTTCTGATATCATCTTCAATCTCTCTTTTCAGAGTGCAATAGTTTTCAGAGAAGAGGCCTTTGATTTCTTTCATTAGGATGATTCCTAGGTATTTCAGATTTTTGGATGCTATTGTGAAAGGAATTATTTGCCCTATTTCTCTCTCAGTGAGTCTGTCATTTGTGTAGAGGAAAGCTATTGATTTTTGTGTGTTGACCTTGTAACCAGCTACTTGACTGAATTTGGTTATTAAGTCTAGAAGTCTTTTGGTGGAGTACTTGGGGTCTTCTATATAGAGTATCATGTCATCTGCAAATAATAACAATTTGACTCCTTCATTTCCTATCTTTATTCCTTTTATTTCTTTCTCTTGTCTAATTGCTGTGGCTAATGTTTCCAGAACTATATTGAACAAGAGTGGTGATAGTGGACATCCTTGTCTTGTTCCTGATTTTAGTGTGAAGGATTTCAGTCTTTTAACATTTAGTATGATATTGGCTGTTGGTTTTTCATAGATGGCTTTCATCAGTTTGAGGTACAGACCATCTATTCCAATTCTTTGTAGGGTCTTTATCATAAATGCATGTTGGATTTTGTCAAATGCTTTTTCTGCATCTATAGAGATAATCATACGGTTTTTGTCCTTAGCTCTATTGATATAGTGTATTACATTGATTGATTTGTGTATGTTGACCCATCCCTGCATCCCTGGGATGAATCCCACTTGATCAAGGTGCATGATCTTCTTGATGATCTTCTGCATTCTGTTTGCCATTATCTTATTAAGTATTTTTGCATCTATATTCATTAGTGAGATTGGCCTATACTTCTCCTTTTCGGTTGGGTCTTTCTCTGCTTTGGGGATCAAGGTGATGCTTGCTTCCAGGAATGAATTTGGGAATATTGCTTCCCTTTCAATTTCATTGAAGAGTTTAAACAGTAGTGGCAGCAGTTCCTCTCTAAATGTCTTGTAGAATTCAGCAGTGAAGCCATCAGGGTCCGGGCTTTTCTTAGTTAATAAGTTTTTAATTCCATTTTCAATTTCATTGGTTGATATTGGGTTGTTCAGAATTTTTAGGTCTTCTTCGTTCAACTTTGGTAATTCACATGTATCTAGGAATCTGTCCATTTCTTCTGTGTTGTCCATCTTATTGGCGTATAGGTTCTGGAAGTAGGTATTGATGATCCTCTGGATTTCTGCTGGGTGTGTTGTAATTTCACCCTTTTCCTTCCTAATTGCATGGATTTGGGCCTTTTCTTTCCTTTTTCTGATAAGGTTTGCTAAGGGTTTGTCCATTTTCTTGATTCTTTCAAAGAACCAACTCTTGGCTTCATTGATTTTTTTGTATCATTCTCTTAGTCTCCATTGCATTGATTTCTCCTCTGATCTTTATAATTTCCTCCCTTGTATGAGCTTTGGGGTTGTCCTGCTCTTCTTTTTCTAGAAGCTTGAGGTTCAGCATCAGGATGTTTAGTTGGGCTTGTTCTGTTTTCCTAATATGCATATACACTGCTATGAATTTCCCTTGTAAGACTGCTTTCATTGTGTCCCATAGATTCCAATATGTTGTATGGTCATTGTCATTGAATTGAAGGAACTGTCTGATTTCTTCTTTAATTTCCTCTGTGACCCATTGGTTATTCAGAAGTGTGTTGTTTAATTTCCACATGTTTATGAAATTTTTCCAGTTTCTTTTGCTATGGATCTCCAATTTCTTCACACTATGATCTGATAATCTACAGGGGATAACTTCAATTCCTTTGCACTTACTTTAACATGTTCTATGTGTGAGTATGTGGTCTATTTTGGAGAATGACCCATGTGCAGCTGAGAAGAATGTGTATTCTGATTTTATGGGGTGGAAGACTCTGTAAACATCTGTTAAGTTCATTTTTTCAAGAGTTCATTTGAGTTCTAGTATTTCACTACTTATTTTTTGTCTAGTTGATGTATCTATTTGTGACAGTGGGGTGTTGAGGTCCCCCACTACAATTGTATTAGTGCATATATGACTTTTCATGTCTGTTAGTATTTGTTTTATATAGTTGGGTCCACTGGTGTTTGGTGCATAGATATTTATGATTGTCATCTCTTCCTCTTGGATTCTTCCCTTCACAAGAATGTAGTGTCCTTCTTCATCTCTCTTAATCAGTGTTGGTTTGAAATCTACTTGATCTGCAAAGAGGATAGCTACTCCTGCTTTTTTCGGGTTCCCGTCGCATGGAGTATTGTTTTCCACACTTTAACTTTCAGTCTATGAGTTTCCTTTTGAATTAAGTGTGTTTCTTGTATGCAGCATATTGTTGGATTTTGCTTCTTGACCCATTCTGCCAATCTATTTCTTTTGACTGGTTAATTGAGACCATTAACATTGATGATTATAACTGAAATGTATTGACTTATCATTGTCATGACTTTTTCTTTTTGTTGGGTTCTCCCCCTTTCCATTTAATTTCTTGTCATGCCAGATGGGTTCATTCTGCTTTGCTTCCTGGGGTTGTGATCCTCAATGTCTGTTCCTAGGATATTGTGTAAAATTCTTTGGAGTGCTGGTTTGGTATTCACGAAGTTCCTAAGGTGCTCTTTGTTATGAAAGTATCTTATTTCTCCATCAATTTTGAAAGATAATTTTGCAGGATACATCAATCTGGGTTGGAGGCTGTTTTCTTTTAGGGCTTGGAATATATCACTCCAAGCTCTTCTTGCCTTGATGGTTTGTGTTGAGAAGTCTGCTGTGATTCTGATGGACTTTCCTTTGTATGTGATTTGTTTCTTTTCTCTAACTGCTTGTAGAACTTTGTTCTTCTGTTGTGTTTCTGGCATCTTAACAATTATATGCCTGTGTGTAGATTTTTTTGATCAAGGCTATTTGGAGTCCTATATGCCTCACTTATCTGTATGTCAAGTTCTTTTCTCCTGCTTGGGAAGTTTTCTGCCATTACTTCTGTGAAGAGATTTTATGTCATCTGCACTCTCTCCTGTTTCTTCTTTGACTCCAATCAGTTTTATGTTATTCTTTGCATAGTCTAGCAGCTACTGGATTGATTTCTCATGTTCCCTTATAATTTTGAAGCAATTTTTCTTTTCCTGGTCATTAATTGCAATTTTATCTTCTATATCTGAAATTCTGTCCTCACATTGGCTCATTCTGCTGTTTCAGTGGAGTTTTTCATCTCCTGGAAATCTATTTGCATCTGTTTTATGGATTCCATTTGTTTCCTATGTTGGGATTCCATCATGTTCCTCAGCTCCTCTCTAGATTTATTAATCATGTCTTGCACTAGGAGCACAATTTCTCCTGTTATCTGAGAAACTATTTCTAATTTCATTTTTTCCAGATCCCCTTTTGTTGCCAGTTGAGTGGGTCCAGGTAGTTGAGTATCAGAGTGTTCCATCTCATTTCCCATTGGGGTTGCTGTAGGTGATCTGGAAGTCTGGTTTTGAGACTTATTTATGTATTTTCTCATTTCAGCTGGGGGGGGATGCTGTTGGCACCTGCATGGATTACCTCCTCTGAGCTGGGAGAGGTGGGAGAGGGGCTGAGAGCAGCGGGAGGGATGGTGGCTGGGAAGCCCCTTCCTCTGGACCAGAAGCAGTGGGATGGTGGCTCAGAAGCCCCTACCTCTGGGCCAGGAGCAGCGGGCTGATTCGGCATGTTCCACGTGACTCGTGACCTCGGTAGGGAGTCCCTAGGGGACAATCTTTAATGATATTGGTTTTGGTAACAATTTTAAGGATATGACATCAGATATATAGGAAACAAAATAAAAACACTGGTACCTTGAGTTTCATCAAAATGAAAAACTTTTGTGCATCAATGAATACTATCAAAAATTAGAAAACAACCTAGTGAATGGGAAAAATACTTTCAAATCATATATTTGTTAAGGACTTAATAAAGACCTTTGAAAACCCAACCATATCAAAAACTGAATTCCAACATTGGAAATGAATTGAATAGACATTTCTCCAAAGAAAATACACAAATAGCCAATATACATGAAAAGATGCTTAAAACTATTAGTCATCAGGGAAATACAAATTGAAACCATAATGACATACCACTTTACATACCAGGATATGGAAAATAAGAAAAATACTAAGTTCTGGCAGGAACATAGAAAACTTGGATTCCAAGCAAGACGATTGTGAGTTCAAGGCCAGCTTTGCTCACATAGTGTGTTCAAAGCCGTCCTGGATTACAAAGATAGACCGTCTCTAAATAAGAAAGGAATAAAGGCTGAAAAACTGGAATTCTTGTCCACTGATGGTAGGAGTATAAAATGGCATTATGGCTGTCAAAAACGTTCAGAAAAAAGACCCATAAAAGCAGAATTTCTACTCCTAGGTACATATCTAAAAGAATTGAAAGCAGGGACTTAAGACAAGTATTTGTACACCATTTCTTATAGCAATATTACAAGTCAAAAGGTATAAACAACCAAACTGTTCATCAGCAGGTGTGCAGATAAACAAAATATGGCATACATGTTTAATGGACTATTATATACCTATAGAAAGGAACAGAAAACTGATATATGTTACAATATAGATGGATTTTGAGAACATTGTGTATAGTGAAATAATATAGAAGGACAAATATTGTATAATTCCACTTATATAAAGTTCCTAAAATAGGCAAATTCATAAAGATAAAGACTAGAGGTCACCAATGGTAGAGAGGAAGATGAAAGGAATTATTGTGGAAAGGATACAGTTTTTATTGAATATGACGATGGTGGTTTGGATGTAGATAGCAGTATTGTTCCACAACATTGTTACTGTATTTAATGGCAGTGAATTGTACATTTACAAATGGTTAAAATGATAAATAATATGTTATTTTTATCACAGAGAAAGAATATAACAAAATGAAACAATTAGATTTGCAAAAAATAAAAAATTCATTCATAATTCCCTTACCTAAAGACAGTTATGTTTTATGTAAACTCTTTATTTCTGTGCATTTATAAGTTTAATAACAAAAATGAAAACATAGTATATGGATTTTTAATTTAAAAATGAGTATATTTTCTTGTCATTAAAAGACTACATAATGACATGTTCAGATAAACAACAACTCAGGAACTCTCTTAGCAGAAGACCTGCATGCTAAGAAATGTTGAAGGAAGCTGTTTAGGTAGAAGGGAGATGACACACGGTGGAAACTGGACTCCACCAAGGAACAAAGAGTGTTAGGAAGAGAAAATATGAAAAGTCAAAGACTTTTCTTCTCTGTTAATTTGCTTTAAGTTGAAGCACTCACTTTGAATATGCCAAGGCAAAACCTCATCAGCTTGTGTCATTCTATCTACCCATTGTTGTGTGATTCATTTGTTTATTCATTCATAGAAGACTGTTCTGGGAGATCCACTATGTGTGGCTTTGCCTGTTCAGAGAATAAAACTTAAGAACACAGCACTCACAGAGCTCTCAGCCTTTTTTGGGAAAGGCAGCTATTGTTTATAAATACACAAGTGGAAATATAATTATAAAGGGGGATCATGCCTGGAAACTTCACAAGAGGGTGAGAAGTTAGGGACCAAAGCATCATACCTGGTCCGCTTCACAGTTTACCTCCTCTACTCAGTTCTTCACTCACTTGTTTTGTTCTTACTTTTCAAATAATTTATGTCCATGAGCTGTCTCAATTCTCTCATTTTATGATTCACTCTTCTCAATTAGGTTTCTGCCCTACCAAAACTATTCTTAATAAAGATGATGTCTTAGGTGGATTACCCAGAAGCGGAGCCTGCGATGGGTATTCCTGAGCAAATGATTTATTCATGAAGTGCTCTCAGGAGAAGAGAGTGGAAGAAGCATAAGAGTGCAGAGGGGAAAAAAATCTAAAACTGTCCTACAACTGGAGATGCACTTCAGCAGAATCCATGGGGAAGTCTATGAACTACCCCGCAGAGGCATGAGAGGTAGGCTTTCTACATCCATATGAGTCAGTCATTACCTGTGGCCATACAAAAGGAAGAATGGGGAAGAATTATACATTGGAGCTGGCTTTTACTGTTAGCAAGAATCGATATTTAAATGTCCAAATTTTGCAAATTATTAAACAGCCCTTATTAAAAATTAAATTATATGTCTACAATTAAACAAAGCATACTAAAAACAAAGGTAATCAATACTCAAAACATCACTTTCTTGTTATTTTACTGTATTTTACCCATGCTCTTGAGGTTAATTACATCTATTATAAAAATGTAAGTAGAAATACTATATAATGGTGAACTCTGAATATCTCTTTCCAACTTCAGATTCAGTGACACCATACTGGGAGCTTTAAATTAGCCATGATGGGATTTTACATCGTAGAAACTGATCAACGGTACATGTTGAAATTTGGCTTACTATTTTGCTAATTATCTATTCTTTTTTTAATACAAACAATATTTAATTTTAAAAGGCACTGCCCTTGTTCTTAAGTGTTGCTCATTTCATGAGGTAAGGCCTTTCACTTCACTGATGCCTTTTTAGACAACTCCATGAAATCTATTCTTTAAAAGGTGATGGAGAAAATATTAATAAACTAGTCCTTATATTGTGAGTGGCACACACACAAAAGAAATACTCTTTCAGTATTTACAAATTATTTTCTGACTCAGGGATGAAGTAATTACTGATACTACTCATTGACATAAACAAAAATATCAATCAGCATTTATGTAATAACTGCATTTGTTCATCAATTGAATGCACAAGTTGGCTATAAATATAAGAGTTTGAGAGGGGAGAAAGGAAAGAATTTGTTGAGAATCAATTGGATATATAGAACTTAGAATAATTTAGTATTTAATTATATTGGTAAATTGTATTCTTTGCATCTTTCATGTTAGTCAAATTTATAGTAAAAGATAGGAAGGATAGATAGATAGATGATAAGTAGATGATAGGTAGTTGATAGATAGTAGATGTTAGATATAGATCAACAGATATAGATAGATGATAGATAAATAGATGATAGATTCTTAGATCATTTCTTTTCCATTAAGCTAGTTATTAAACATTTAAGAACACATCCCAGTGCTTGAGGCTGAGAATGCAACCTCCCCTGTTTAAGCTGAGTGCAATCCTTTGGAAAAGGAAGCCATTGTGGGCTTATTAGCTTACAACATTCAAACTATCTGGGACACAGCTGCAACAGCCTGGCACAGAGTCTGGGCAAAACGTGCCAGCATCCTGTGGGTGGCTGATGACCCCTACTTTGGTAGTTCCAGTGGACTCGTGATTCCCAACCACTTGCCTTCTGGTCAGCAGTGATAGTTAACCATTCCCTCCTCTCTCAGTCTCCCTTTGGATCTCTTGATGTCATCATATCATCATAGCTTTCACCCGAATCCTTTGAGCTTCTCACACTCTTCTGCCTTCTCCTCTTTCATTAAACCAAGTGTTGGTTCCTCCAGCCTCAGACCAGGCATCTCTGTTCTTCTCATTCTATTGTCCTAGAGCTTCCAATCCGCTCCAATGCCTTCATTTACTGTAGAGATGTCAATACCACCTTCTAGTTGTGTGTTTGCAGCATAATTTCCCTTCTCAGGCCCAGAATCATAAATCCTATTGCTTTCTCAAACACTACATTTGGATATTTCTTGGCCACTTCATACTGGTATACCTGCAAATCAGATCCTAATTTCAAACTTCAAAAGAACTTTTTTTTTTTTGCTTCTTCTAGTTCACATATTGAAAATTCCAGTGATAGTTCTAGCTTCTAGCTCTAGTTTCAGTCTGAAATTGATCCAGATACTCAAAAATATCACCCGGTTCTGCTATCTTTTGCAGTGGCAAGTTTCTCAGGCAACCCCTCTGTGGAAAGGAAGAAAAACCACCAGCAGTTCCAATGTGCAACCGTAGCTAAAGAGAACATATCAAGCACCCAGGCTCCAGACTCACGTTGGTTAGCTCCAAATGGGTAGGCTGTGATTGTCCTTCACACAGCCTGGGGACATGACCAGCTCTCCTGAACTAAGAGCAGGAGAAAGACCCTTCTTCAAAGGAAAATCAATGATATAGGCAAAAGTCAAAGTGTATATAAATGAAAAAATATTACTTAGAGAACATTTTGTCATTAGGCTGTGGTATTTACTACTATAATTGATGTCAAGCTGTATGCTAAGCACACTTCAGACGTGATCTCACTTAGATTACATCACAGCCTCTGAAGTAGACACATTTGTGCCCATTTTAGAGGTCAGTAAATACAATCCTAAAGGATTTAAGTTGCCCAAATTGTCCCAATTAAGCAGCAGAAATGAAGGAGTCACCCAGATAGTAATCATTACTTTCAATGAATCAGACTTTTCTATCACATATACATATATGTGCATGCTTTTGAAGATCATTATAGTCCAAGCCAAGAAATGTAATTTTAAAATTCATAAATGATAGCAGTTTCTGTTAGCAATTATCTGAAGTGTAAACACAGCCAGCCATGAATGTTATCATCTTAGGATAACCAATTCTCATCTTACACACATTTCATTATTTGCAGTTGTTTTGCAATAATAATTCTGTTTTTTTATGTATGACCATCTTTGATGCTTAAAAATATAAATAACTTTCATCTCTAGAAAACAACCTAAAAAATTATTGAGTTTTTTCCAGGAAGTGACAGCCATTCTTTGAACACACTGCAGTCCCCTTTAGCCACTGAGCTCAGCCTCCCAGTCATGGCCAAGTTCATCACAGCTCTCCAAATTCCCCTCCAAGGGCCATATTAATTCTTCTCCACTTTCCAACTATTCTTCTTCATCACAGTCCCTCCCCTTTCAGTTGCCTGCTACATGTATAAAGTAATCTCATACGATCTCTGAAACATCAATAATTTCATTCAATTCACTAAATACATTTAAAATACTGCTATGTGCTAGATCCTCTGCTAACCTCTGTGAGCTGAAACTCAAAGATTCCTAGTCTTGCCCTGAGGCAGTCCGCAGTCCAGGGGTAAAGGCAGATGTTGTTCCCCACCTCTCATTTCTTAAAGCCTCTTATTTCTCTTTCTACATCGTTAGTCTTTTCTTCCTCCATCTTAATAGACGATGAGAACTGAAATTAAATTAGTTCTCCTCTAGCCAAGTTTACACCCTGGTCCAAGTCTCTATCAGCCCAAAAGAAAGAGACATCTTTTTCTAAGAGGGAAAATGTGCCAGATGTAAAAAGAAAGGTCCTTCTTTCCTTCCTTCCTTCCTTTCTTCCTTCCTTCCTTCCATTTGTTCCTCCTTCTTGTCTACCTCTCTCATTACTGGCCACTATCTGTGCTAGAAATTAGATATACAATGGTGATCATGCAAGGTTTCTACACTCATAGAACTTACAGCACAGCTAAAAATATGAATAAATAAAATTTAATGTAGGGAGAATGCAGTAGCATAAATAGGTAAGAGAAGTTGCACATAAAGAAGAAAATTAACTCAACCTGAAGAGGAAGAAAAAGAGAACAGTCAGAGGAGTCCACATCTGAGCTGAATTTGAAGTGTCCATTGAAGTTTGCTGAATGCACGAGAAGGAAAAGTAACCAGGCAGAGGAAATGGAATCTGCATCTTCTCAGCGATGTGAAATACACTGTAACGTTTGCCCTGTCATTAAGGGAATTTGCTGCTTTCCACCCTGCAAGTACCCTCAAAATGATCCTCAAACTTGAAGTCACCTTTAAATAAAGAGTTTAAGATTATATTATTTTCTGAGTCTTGAAAAACAAATTCATCTAGCACCAATAAGCTACACTTTCAGCCAGAATCTATCTCAATAGAGGCAAATTTAGGACATTGGAATTTACTCATGATCCAAAAGCGGGCAAGGGTCAAGTAAAAAGACGGATAAATTTTGTTACAAAAGAGAGTTCTAATAGAATATATGTAATTTTTTTTGGTTGAAAAAGGGAATTTTTTAAATTTCCTTCAATTTCACTCTCAAGTAGTACCTGTAGTGACCTACACCACTGCTAGGAGTCTTCCCTGCCGTCCTCCTATGTGGAGACAGCTTAGCAGACAGATCTCCAGGTGCTGCAGGAAAGTGGAGCTGGAGCTTCTGGATCGAATTTGTTTAGGAACCTATTTAACACCACAGAGACATGTTTGCTTGGGAAAGAGCGAAGGTGCTGCTAACACAAAAGCTAACCCACCCATCTCTTCATACACTGGGCTGGTCCTCTTGAGGTGAGGCCTGAGGTCACTTGCAGGGCACCAGAGGGGTTGAACGCATGGCTGGTTTTACGAGTCCTGCCAGGAGATAAGGAGCAGCTTGCAGCTGAACTGCTGCAAGGTCAATGTAACCAAAACTAAAAACAAAAATGAAGAGAGCAGACTTTTGCAAATGACAGAGAGGACAAAGAAGATAAAAAAGAATCTCTTAAAATAATATGATGTAAAAGATGCCCTGAAAAAGAAAAAAAGTGTAGTAAGGGAGCTGTAGGACTCTTCGTATGGTTCCTGATCCACTTTTTAGGATCATCTCAAGTTACTAAGCACATATGGCATATTTGTAAGTAAAGCAGTCGATGAAGTTAGTTACACCTCTGCATTTATTACCATGCCCCTGAGTGTTATTAACTTTTACACTCCCCATAAAATATAATTTATCACTTAAATAATTTGCTTTGTGTCAGGGTTCAGTGTGCTCCAGTGCTTTCTTGCTCATTAAATGAGATATTTTTACTTAATGAGCCAAGGATGTCCTTTGTATTTAATATTCGAATTGATTTCTAGCACTTCATTTTTATAATAGTTTGGTGTGTAATCCAACAAATGTGGATTTCATTTCAGAATGTCAAAGGAAAACAATTCAGAAAATTGTTAAATAGATGCAGTATTTTAAATGATAAGAAATGCTTTTATCCTTAACTATCCATTAAGATTGAGTGAGCAAAAATCATGAAAGTATGCCACCATAAAATAATTATTTCTTTGCACAAAGAAGCAAATAATAGAATATGAAGACTGACATATCTATTGATTGTTCCAAACAAAAGTTCTCTCTAAACCACTCTGAAAAGAAAGTTACAATCTGATGAAAAATATCAACTCGAAGCTGCTATGGTGAACTGAACATCCTGGGATTGTTTTCAGCACATATAGTAACAACCTTCTGATGTGACATTTTGCATGTGATAAAAGGGACTGCCTGTCTGAGTCTTTCAAACCAAAGCTTGAGAATTTCTAATTCATTTTCCAGTCCTTTAATATTCTAAACAGTTAAGAATACTTTCCATTATCAAGTAAGAGCAAAAGGGACAACCAATCATGGGAAGAGGAAATACAAGACATCTTTCATCTGAATATTACAGACAAGAGCATTATATTAATCTAAAGTATTTATAATTTACTATATACATGTACTGTGTATGCATGTATGTATGCACCTTAACATGAAGCTTCTGTTTTGGATAGCACCACACTAGATTTATTGTTTATTAAGCATTATTGTTCTCTTTTAAATACGTATAAGTGATAATCTCATTACAGTACAGTATGGAATCGTTAAGGAGAGTAGGATTTTAAAAAGTTGAGAATAAAGTCAGATGCTCTTTTTCATTTTGCAAAGTGTAGACAGTTGATTTCCCCCTTGTTTCCGACTCAGAATAGGCTCCCACTCTAGATTTCTTGCCTATTCTTTGAGATCCATGAAAATGGACCATCAATCTGATTACCTGTGATGACAAAACAACTAGACCAATATGACCTTGGAACACTAATACTGCAAAGTTGGTCGAAAACCATTTCCATGATGGCACAAGGTTAGGAAGTCATGCCTGTAAAAGTCCTTGCTTGTACTGTAGATTCACAAAGCGTTTTAAAAACTATCGGAGTCCTACAGAGAAGAAGCTTATTTATCCTAGGGTTTCTCACACTTAGACTATAGAAACTTTTGGTCCAATCAACGATTTACACTAGAGTTTTCTCAGAGTTTGAGAAATAACTAAACCAAAATGTTGACCAGTTTATTGAGTGAGGATATGTTTTTAGAAGATGTCCTCCCTTGAACTCCAAGATGAGCCACTTTTCTCACCCCCAAGAATGAGTCGCAATTCAGATTGCAATTGTGTGATGGCACCCCCTGGAGTTGCACTGGGGGAGTGTATGGGTCTAGCCTGTGCTTTTTCCATATTTCGAGGTTTGCAGCATACGGACCATGAACATATCTGTTCTATACGTAAAACTGAAAATAATTCCTTTATATATTTCATTAAAAATAAAGAAAAGGTTACTACACTAATGGTAAATTTGATTTGGAGACCTTATGAGGGTTTTTTAATACAGGTTTAATTATTTGAAGAATATGATTTGTATCTTTGGGATCCATATCTTAGAGCATCTAACTTTAATAAATGCAATAGAAATTATTTCAAATTAACTCCCAAATTATTTTAAGTTAATTTATCATTAGAAATATTCTTCACTTTTTAAAATTGTCCCACCCCCCACAAAAATATATATATATATATGAAAGGGCATTTATAAACGACTTAATTCATTTTTTAAAATTGACTTACATATTCTAGAAGGCTTTGATCATTGGTGAATCACTGTTTTAATACAAACAAGCAGTGAATAACACTTTAAGTGGAATACAGTGATGCTATTCTATAAAATGAAGATTGATTTTAAAAACAAAGAAAATTGTCTATTACCTAAAATATGTGAATTTCAATCCTGTCAAAACATAACTTTTTCTTTTCACTCTAATATGTACATAATCTTTAAGTTGTTCATATTTTAGTTTTGTATCTAGAAAAATACTGTAAATGGATGCGTTTAGAAAAACTCATATGTAGGGATATGTCCCTGTCAACAAAGGTGGCATTATCTCTAATTGTTGCTTAATTTCTTTGTCTTCCCACAAAACTAACACTGTCTCAGGGAGCTTTTGTTACTAACTAAACTCTAAACTGGGCCAGTTACCCAGTCCTGAATTCTCACGAATATCTCAGGCATACTTCTTTGATTTTCCATCTCACCTTTTATCATAATTATCTCTTTATTTGACCATCTGTGAACCCTCCAAAATAGTGAATGATTAAACAGCTGACAGAATTCTTAGATGAAATTAATGTGAAATATCCTAGATTTGGGTAAGATAAAAGAACTTGGTGATGACGTTAGTTTAAGGAATAAAACGGCCTGCTACGAAGGATGTGAAAAGTATTATTCTTTCCCTGTTTTTTTTCCTCCATTTCTTCTTGTTAAAGAAGAAATAAATAAACCCTATATGCATTGTTTCTCCAGGATGGTTTCTACTTAATTGCAACTTAAGTCAAAGACATGAGTTGGAAAAAATTCTTCACCTTTCTAAGGGGATCATGAACAGGTACAAAAGTATAGCTGGGTGGGAGGAAACTTCTATAGCACAGTATGATAAGTATAGCTGACAACCATTAACTGAATGTTTCCAATAGCTAGGAGAGAGGATTTTTAATATTTCCAACTCAAAGAAATGGTAAATGGCCAAAGTGATACATGTGCCCTATCTGATAATTACACATTATATACATGTATTAAAATATTACACTGGGCCTCATAAATATACCATTGCTGCATAGCAAAAGTTAAAATATATTTTAGAAAATTCCTCAACTTGAAGACTGTAAGATGCTACTACCACCTTGCTTGTAGCCCTACTTGCATTCCTAGAACTTTCCTGTCAGTAAGAAGCCAGTGCTGACTAATGTTCTCTACACTGGTTGCAAAACTGAGGTTCAAGGTGACAGTCTGCTAGTCTGCCCTGACTCCAGATCTTCTAACATTAGTCCTTGTGAGGAGGTACCACATACTCAGAGTCTTGAATTCGAGAAGGGAAAATATCTCTAACCTTATTTACTTAGAAGAGTGCAGTCAAGTTAGACTTCTGGCAAGTGAAGACCTAGAAATCAATACTTACATCCTAGTCTTTCTTGGTGATTCAGTCTCCTCTTCAGATTGCTTCTCTCCTAAATCCTATACAGAAGCAGCACTGGGCATGGAAGCCAGCTTTGCTAACTCGGTCACATTCTATTTCTAGAGACCCTTATTTCAGTGGGTTCAAAAGTAATTTTAAAAAGAAGATTCTTAGTTAATATTACAGATCTTCTATTTGTAACTGCGGCTTTGATATTACCAGATATTTTCTCTGGTGTTTTATAAAACATACCAAGCCCTTATGACATTTCTTATTTATTGACAGTATAGTTTGCAGTTTATCAAGCCCCACACCTAGGAAAGGGCAAAGGGATCCGATGGTATCATTGTAATTAGCAGGAGAAAAAAGCCAGAACTTCAACCTTCAGCCATTAGCAAATTCTCAGCCTCCCTCTGCTTCTAGGTTTCAGGTGAAGGCTAGGCGAGGGAGATGGAGGTGGCCAGTCCTTGTATTGCATCCTCTAAACAGCTTAACTTTCATGGAGTTGCCTTTAGTGCAACAGCTTTTTGTAAAAGCATAGTTCTTCCAATAAACAGAGTGAGTGGGACCACATCTTGGCAGAACTGTGCCCTTTGTAAGGGTAGTAGTAAGAAATTACTGGGGAAGAGCTGGATAGTGTTGCACCAACAACCTGATCCTCTCGTCCTTTCTGCAAAATGCAGTTCCCCACTCTACAAGAGTACTGGCTGTGACATACGTGGGAGGAAGTCAGAGAAAGGCACTTTGCAATGTTCATATTCTGCCTAGACAAAAGTGAAGTATAGACTCTTGAAAATAAAATTTTCAAACCAAAAAGGATTTTTGCCTAACAAAATACAGCTAATTTCCCCTTTCAATGGCTTGTTTTCTGATTTCATTAGCAGAAGTGATATGTTAGTTTAAACCAGATATTTTGTGTCATTAAAGTATCTACATGAAAATTTGTTTTACATAATGGTTAAGTAACCCTGCAGAGTGCAAACTCAGGGGAATGGAAAGTGAAAATACAGCCTTACCAGCATGATTTAAATTAATTAAACAAGTATTAATACCTTCAAGCAGCTACATGCTATTGCTTCAGGTCTTTGGTGGGAAAAGCTATAATTTACATCTGCAATCATTTTAATGCTTTCTATGAATTAAATGTATATAGTAGCTGTGTTAGCTGATTCTGTAAACAAAAAATACAGTTGAAAACACATGCTATAATAATTAAAATGTTATTATGCTGAGACCATCTTTTTTCTAGGATCTCGTAACATCTGTATTGACTGTGATAAGCATTGATTATGTGGAGTGATGTAAATATTTGGGGAGTTAATAACAATGAGGAATTCAGTGCATGCTAAGGCAGCAAAGATAAATCACAGGAAATCCAGATCAAAGCAAGATTGTGAATTAGCTTGTTTTTATAGTTAATGACTCACTATACAGTGCATATACACATTTCTTGTCTGCAATGAAATGCACAAGGAAATGCCATAAAGAAACATCCCGTCCTGTGTAGCATTTTCTGTACATCTGTCGAATTTCCATATGTAGAGAGAGGATGTCAACACACAGCACTACAAAGACTGAATTGATCCAATCCATCAAGTACTTAACATGCACTTTTAAAATCATTAAAAAGTTCTTTGAATTATTAAGACCTTTTTTCGAAAGAAAAAAAAAGCCCACAACTTATAAATCTTGCATTTCCTGAGAGGTTAATTTAAGGATGCTAAGGTCAGCAGTTACCAGTTCCAATGAAAATTCTGGAATTTCCCTTCAAATATGGCCCAATACTGAGACTCTTTCTTGTTTTAAGCAAATTTCACCAGTCTCAGCATTTGCACACATTATATCCATTGAAAACCTTCTGTGAAGAGTATGCTGAAGGACTGAAAGTGAGGCTGCTTTCAGTTTATCAAAATAGATAAACTACTAGTGGTCTGTGACCTGTTCCTCACACGGACACACTCAGGTACACAGGGATTTTGCAGAACATAGATTAAGACCTTAACTTAATCCCATCTCATCCTATCTGCTTTCCACCTTCTCTGGTTTTATGGCGCACCACTGACCTTCTTCAAAGCTACTCACAGCCTCTGACCTCCAGCACTTCGTAGCAGCCCTCTGCCCAAAGCACACTCCCTCTCCTACCTGTCTATTTAACTCCTCCTTCATCCATCACAATGCAACTTAGTTTTTACTAAAAGACTAAAGTCTTTTTTGGTGCCCCCACTTTGGGTTGGGTGCATTTTCACAGCACCCTATGCTGACCTCTACCAAAATCGTAACCACATTGCATTGAAAAGACTATTTGATTTTGCCTATTTCTCCACAAGTCTAGGCAATCTTTGAAAGGAGAGGCCAATCTTTACTTATCTTTATATGCTTAGGGCACAGCATGTAACATGCCGTAAGTCATGCTTACTGAAAGAAAAAATAAATCAACAGCACCCTCACCTTCATGACATGATTTGACTGGGGAAAAGGCCCGGTGAGAGGCCTCCCACATCCAGAATAGAATGAGGACTTACTCTAAGCGAGTTCCACACCACAGGATCCATGTTTGGATAGGATCTAGATCCTCGGAGCTCTGAGTGCAAAATGAGAAGGAGCCAAAAGAAAAACTAAAATCAGTTCAGGTTTGTATCCTTGAACAAAGCTACCAGGAGGTCGATATGACAACAAATATTTTTCAAAACGACATGAACTAGTCAAATGTTTCTCAAATCCCAAATGTGGTTGATTCAATTCCTGAGTATTTGTAGCAGAGCTTGGGGTCGGAGGAAGGGGCTGTAGGCAGGAAGCTGTGGGGGAGGGGGTGAAAATGTCCGTAAGAAGACATGTAGTAGAATGTCTATGGCAACATGATTTATATCAACCAGAAATTGGAAATAACCCAAGTGTCCCTCAACAGAAAAATGGCTAAACATTCTCTGGGTTATTCATAGAATTAAATGCTGCACTTCTCAACAATTAAAAAAGGCAAATTATTAATACTCATGACATAAATCTCAAAAACATATGCTCAGTGAATAAAACCTTACACAAAAGAGTACATATACTATGATTCCGTTTCTATGAATATCTAGAATTGGCCAAACAAATCTATGGTGAAAAAGAAAAGCAGAGCAGTAGCTGCCTATTCTGGAATGAGCCATGAAGAGTTTTTCTGAGGTGATGATAATTTTCTAATCCTAAACAGTGTATATATTCATCAAAATGTGCCAAACCCTACCTCCCATTTATGCATTTCACTACATATAGATTTTACTTTAAAATCATAAATAAATATTGAGTGCTAATTATGGCTATATCTATTGAACTGTTTAGGAATCAAGTATACTGATGTTTTAAATATACTTTGAAATGCATCAAATATAACATGAACTGATGGGTGGATAGATATGTGATTAAATATAGCAAAGTGTTAATTACAGACTCTAGGTAGTAGATATATGAGTATTCACTGTATGATTCTTTCAACTTTGCCATATTTAAAATTTTTTACAAAGCAACATTGAAGGTGAATTATATATTCTGAATCCTCAACCCAGAGTTACTGGAGATCAAGATATTAAACTGCAAACCTGATATTCACCTACCATTCATCTTGCCAAGGGACTCTGTTATACAATGTACAGGATTAATATTTAGGATCTACTAGAATTTGGCCTAATGTAATAATTTTTGAGAACCCACAGTGCAATGTCCAATTTTTTTCTCCTACCTATCACAAATTGATGTCTGAATATCCAGCTATATGCATTTGCTCCATGAGGAGAAATACATGAGTCTGTAAATCAATAATTTACTCACAATGGCAAAATAGTACAAGACCTTTCCAACTGATTGTTATCTGGATATGTGTTTTGTGGGAGATATAGCAGTACAGGAACAAAAAAGGCAGGGGAAAATACCTTTTTAGAGAAAATGAGAGCATGTAAAAACGCCTTGACAGTCTTGCCTCCTTCCTGAGAAATACCACATGGAAAAATAGTCAAACACAGCAACTCCTCGAGATATTGGAGTTAAGCTATTTCACCCATCTGGGCTTCAACTTTCTCCTGTAAAAGGAAGACATCTTTCTAACTGTTTCAATAATTGTTTCAAACAGGGTTGTCAGTTAAAACACAGGATGCATAATTAAATTTGAATTTTGGATAAACAGAATATTTTAGTATTAAGTATGTCCCCACTGTTGCCTGGCACAAATTTACTCTTTTAAAAAATACCCTCATTTACCTCAAGTTTCACTTTAACTGGACATCCTATTTCGTTATGATGTGTCTATTTGTCTGTCTGTTGCTAACTCTGGCAACCCTGCTCCAAGGAGGTAGACATTAGAGCTTTAGCTCAGACTCGTGCTGCCTGGAGGACAAATTCCTTCTGACTGGAACCCAAGACTCTGAAAAGTATAGGTATTGTGTGTAAAAAGAATGTCAGTGCATAATGCGAATGGAATTTTTAAATCTTAAACCATTCAGATGAAGCCTCCTTGCTTTCCTCAAGACAAAACGTGATTCTTCCAGGCCTTTGTGATGCCCTCCTGTGCCCAAGCTAAAGGGACTGTGGATGCTTGTGTGATCTCTAGATAGATGGGTCAGGGAGGAAGCATGCCAAGATAACGTGAATCAATGCAACTGTCTCTATAGGCAATCCTTTGATACATGTACCAATTCCTCAAAACGAACATAAATATTATGTATCATGAACATGTACCAATTTGAACTGAAGTTTTAAAAAATTGCACATAATTGGTGAAAATGAATAGAAGAAATTGACTTCAATCAGTACATCAACTCCACACGTTAATGGAGCCCAGCTCCAACCAATGCCTCTATCCCAACTAAGTTCAGGGGAAGAGGATGCGTCCTACTCGTCTGAAGTAACAGTGGGTTCAAACAACAGGAATTAAACACCTGCCCTACACTCTGGGAGAGGTCACCGAGGCTAACTGAATACTCCCTTGTTGTCGTTTAAAATCCCATAAGGAACAGCCACGGATAAAAAATGAGGTTTTCTTAAAATGCTGAGTGAATCTATTTTGTGGGGAAAGGAGTGGGAAGCAGAGATTGCTGAAATCTCTCTGCTCGAGCATTCAGAGGCAGAATGGAGAAGTGACTATTGCATATTTGAAGTTGAGATTTCACTTCCAACATCAGGTACCATGTTTTAAGGCTTGTGGGGTAGGAACCAGTCCCGAAAGGCTCTTCTTATTTCTGGTTTATCCTATTGAACATAGACCATTGTGAAGGAAGTCTGAAAAGTTGAAAGTAATAAAAAGTTACTGCTAGATAAAAGCTGACCTCCAGAGCTTACACCAGCAATTTTATTCCAGCTCCTTGCAGTGCGCAGGCGCTCTGCATGGTGGGAGAGAATTTTGGGAAAGACGTGTGTGACGTCTTCCACCATCTTTTGAAATCTTGCCTACCCACAACGGAGGTCACGCCTAAAGAAACAAAAGTGTCTACCGAAATGTAATCTCCTCTTCACAAGCACAGAGATGCAAATCCTATTCTGCATGCTCCACAAACGTGTTAAATTCACTTGCCCTTTCTTTGTAACACAATGCCTTGACTTGCGATATTTTCATTTCTCAGCTCTTGTTCATCTCATCCATTTAGCACACTATATTTAAGCTTTTTATTTGTTTAAAGACCACGCATTAACTTCTCTTTCTATAACCCCTGTGCAGCTTTTTCTCTGATTGTTATAACAGTTTGTACTATACAGTGGAACCAGGATTAATTGTGTCTTCAGTCATTATCGTGTCCTTGTTTTTTTTCAGACTTGTGGCCTCTGAAATTTTTCATAACAGTTCAGGGACTAAAAAGACATCTTCTTCACAATAACATAAACTAATGCTCTGTAGACCCAACAATGGGTGTTTACTGCACCTTACAAAACTACTTTAATTACCTTCATATTACGGGTTTTATTCAAATAGATTCATTCTCACCTAAGGACGCCTGTAGACATTTACAAAAAGTCTTTATACCGTGTTCTATGAAGAATGATTATAATATTCTCCCAGCTTACATAAAAAAGAGTGAGAGATTGCTTCATATTATCATATTTTTTATTTAAAAAAAATCTTTAGGTATGAATGTAACAGAAAGGTTTGTCATTGTGTATAAGGTGAGTTGAAAGCCTGTTACCCTAAAATTTAATTTAGTCTCAGCAAGTCCTGGCCTTGTTCCAACACACAGCTACATTGTTATAATCAGGTTCACACATATCAGACCGATGAGCCAAGCCAAGCTTCTAGTTTATGCTGACCCATTTACTCAGACATAATAGAATGTATATGTGTTTCTTTACCCTTGGCACCAACTGCAAAGATAAAACATTTGAGTACATCCCCAGATTACTTGAGTATGAACTCCACAGTACCTAAACAAAATAAGAAATTTGTTTTAAATTTTTATTTTATAAATAAAAATAATTAGATAACACTGAATACTTACAGTGTTAGATTCTGTGCCAGATGCTTCATTTGTAGTATGTGTTTCAATGTTGAAACTATCTCTATGAGGTAGTTGTATTATCTCCATTCCATAGATAAGGAAACTGAGTCATAGAGAAGTTAAGGAATTTGTCCCAATTCCAAAGGAAGTGATGTAACCAGGATTCAGATTCACAACTTGAAACCACACTGCTGGCTATTTTTAATAATATACATACTTCATTATAATTTTTATACATAATTTTAATAAGTTCACTTGAAATTTGATTGTCCATTAGATTATGTAATTTTACAACTATTTACTTATTTATGTTTTATATAAGAAATGTTGAGGATAGCTAACCATCCTTGCAAGTTTAAAATCTTGTAATTTTAATTAATTCATGTGTGATCCAGTGTACTTAAAAGAGTATAAGCATGTGGAAATGATGGCCTTTTCTGGTCACCATGTACTGTACTACAAATCAAAATAAATTCCAACATAGGCTTACCTGTGTTTGTCTTAAACCAGTATCTATGTATGCAAATGCTATATGGTATAACTTTTTCCTCTGAGCAATAAAAATGATTGGGGCACATGAAAATATGTCCCTTGAAGGAAAATCATTATTAGCGATTGCCATCTCACATTGACTTTTCCACCTTTCAACGAGGTGACAAATCAGTTGCAATGGGGAACCCGTAAGTTAAGTGGTCAAATTGGTTTTGTCTCTACAGACAATACACCTAGTTCCTTTCCAAGGTTTTGTAATAAAACATAAAGATTTAAGATGTTGTGAATGTGCTAATATGTACTGAAAACATATTATAAATATATTATAGATAAAGCTGTTTACATGTGTTGACATAAGAACTTAACTGAGTTTCTTTTTCAGATCTTTAAAATCATATCCAAAATTTCCTTGGGTTGTTTAAAACATTGACTCCTCCTTCCTCTCTGATAAAATTCTGCCTCTATGATTAGGCTAATTTACAATAAAGAGTTTCAAAGATAGTTTGAAGCAAAATCACGGAGTCAGACTGCTTTATGTTTGGCCCCCTTCTCCCTTCTTAAACTCCCCACTTACATTCTTCTCTAGGGTTCTCTTTTCCTGCAGTACTTCTTTCCCACCCAGCTGCCCTGAGATTTTCCACTCTAGTTACTTCATTGATGGAAAAAAATCAACACAATCAAAGAATGCATAGCTTGATTACTAGTCTAAGGCAATGTATTCTTTGGGGATGAATTTCAGGCACTAAGATTGTGAGTAGGAAGGTATTTGGGCTTAAGGGACCCTTCTATCAAGATGATCTCTGCCCACTCTTACATTATTCTGGTTGGGATCAATCTACTGATACATCCAAAGTGGTCTAATACACTTACTTCAAAATGTTAATATTTCTAAAACATCACAAATCACTATTATTCTACTCTTTGCATTAATACAAAGCAAAATAGTAGGTTTTCACCTAAAAATGTATGGCGGTGACTGGTTTCCTAAAGCTCAATAAAGGAAAGTTGCAAGTCCAATTTTTGAAACTCATTGTTCCTAAACCCAGTCGTCAGACAAGGAAATAAAACTAGGAAGTGGCAACACATGGATGGTACTCTTGTCTGGCATTTATCCCAATAACAACAACAAAAGTTTATCAGAGATTTCAGAAATATTAGAGTATCTTTGTCTTCAGCTCCCCATAAGTTCCTATTTTCTGAATTTTAAAATATTCTAATAAAATATTTTTAAAGTAATAAGCCTTGTAACTCTACTTACTGTCCTATTTTTGTACAACATTTACAATAAGCAATTACACTTTAATTAGATTAAATCATAACATATAGAAGTATTCTAAAGTTGTAGAATGTTTTTCAATCAGGCAAAGTGTAAACAAAATAATTCTTTCATGAGATACATACTATTTGTCACTTCATTTTATTTTTGATGCATCTTCTCTAAGTGTATACACAGTCTACATATTCATACATACAAACCCAGTGTCAGTTTGTACCTGTCTTTAAGCTGCATTCCTTTTCTTTAACTTTATAGATAACTCATTTCCATCTGTTTAAATGCAATCTGAAAATCTAATTATTGATGTCTATATGGTATCCTATCATGTTTTCCGTAATTTTTCTTTCCTCATCTCTAATATTGTTGCTATTCCATATAATACTTGTAACTCTGTCTCCAACAATCATTTCTTTTTCTCTTTTTTAAGAGAAGGTCTTGCTATGACATTCAGACTGGCCTTAAACTCACTATGTACCCCAGGTTGACCTCGAACTCACAGCAATCCTCTTGCCTCAGCCTCCTGAGTGCTGAGATTATCCAACAATCACTTTGTTAGGATGATACCTTACACGTGAGATTGGGGCATCCATTTTATTTATTTTTTAAAGTTGTATTAATATTGACATTGAATTTTTTCCCAAAATTTAGAAGTATTTATATTACATTCTCCATCTCAGTGTTCATGAGATTCACCACCATTTTTTCATACAACAATCTCCATTCTTAAACTCTTCAAATGTAAACAATTTTTTCAAGACAGGTATAAGAATGGTAACATTTGGAGGATTTAGATATGAATTCTGAGCCCAAGTCTTTTCCCTCAAAACTGTGGATGTTGTTCCATTATCTTCAGCACTGATGTTATAGAAATCAAATCTGTGACCACCCTGATTTTTAGTGTCAGTTCCTTTTTTTCTTATTGCACATAAAATACTTTTGTCTTTAATCTTTTAATTAAAGAAGTAATTTGACAAAACATGTTAATTTATCTCATCCTTCTTAAAAAGTTTCAGACACATTTGGTCATTTCACACTATTCTAATCTCCAGACTTTACCTTTAATATCTCTTTTCTCCTTACTTTCAGCTTCTTGCCTCTTCTTCTACATTATGGAAATTTGCTGTCCATAATATCACTGAAGGTTTGAATAGCACACTTTCGATTTTTATCATTTGCATCTTGAATATTAATTTTGAAATTGAGAATTTAAATTTACATGACTTTTTTTTTCTTTTCTAGGTGATTCTTACTCTATGCAATTGGTTCTCAGTCTCAAGTATTTTATATCAGAAAGTGGATTAATGCAAACCTCAAATTTAGAATTTTTTATTTTGATTCACTCTTTTAATCATTAGTATCCTTCAGATATAGCTATAAATACATAGATTCACATATGTAAGTGTATATTTATATTTCCCAATACTAGGTATGTGTACACACATTTACACATATCCCTGTATTTGTATGTCTACATTTTGTTTTTCTACCTATATCTAAGAATGAAATATATCAAATTTTGTTTGCTTTTTAACGAATAAAAATTGCATTAAAGAGATCAATAATTTCCATATTTTATTAGCCATTTGCAATTACTATATTTATCGAGTTTATTTGATAAATGTTTTACTATAAATTTGTCTCTAGTAGTTTCTCATTTGAATTTCTTATACCTGTAGACACATCCCTAAGACCCCCAGTTAGATAATTTTATTTTACACTACTCTGTAGTACTTATCACAGTGCCTTGCATGTAAGTAGCAAATATTTAACAAATATTTTCTTAAAGTAAAATGAAATAGATATAACACTTTATGAAGTTAACTGCTTGCATCTATAGCTACAACAGAATGAGAATTAGGTAATTCAATAATTCAATATTTAAACATGTTTAGATAAAAGTTTAAATAATCCTACAGTTTAAATCATTGTCACTTTGACTTACACTTTCATTATAAAACAACAAATTATTCATAGTGTATGATATCAAAATTTTCAGAGACAGTTATTCATTATAATTTTGTAGCACTGAAGTAGTTGATATCAACTAATGACCCAAGAATTTTTCTTTTTCCCTGCACTATTTTCACATATTTAGGGTAAGACGTTCAGAATTCTATAATTTAATTTGTTTGATTTGTGAGAAATTTTGTTTGCAGGGAAGTTACACTACTTAGCTCTTAGTATGTCAAGGGTTCAGAAAAATTCCACTTCTGAAGATTAGCTCGCTCTTTATGATTAAGATTAAATTGATAAATTATAAAGATTTATAACTGATCAGTTGTTAAACTGATGATTTTATGAAAATTTATGATGAGTTGACCAGAAATTTAGACATGGTTTACCTAAACTGAAAAAGCACATCTTCCTCAAAAAAGGATATGGATGGTATGAAATGACTTCTAATAAACATGCAAAATATACTGCAGTGGAGGTGCCAAAATAATTAATACATAAGACTGTGAAAAACTGAAAATTTTCTACTGTCCCAAAACAAACAAAAAATTCACTCAAGACTCAGAGACTTAAAATTTCCCATTTCTCCTGAGTTTTAGTTTTCACCCACAACAGCTTTATTTTATTCCATTTTCTCTTTACAATCCTTCCATTATTTTAGTATACCCATGAGGACATGAAAGCTAAAAGTGCTTCCAAAACATTCCACAAACAAGTTATTCCCAAATCATCCTCTGCTGAGAAAATTCTACTTGATGACATTTAGTCTATTCCTTTTTTCAATTTTTATTTATAAAATTTGTGTGTTTGCAGTACATACTGATTACATTCCTCCTGAGGAGCTGGTACACATACATCACACATCTTAATTCTTTCTACTTCTCTTTCCCCATCCTTGACTCCCCCTTCCTTTCTTCTCTTGCCCCTTTCCAGCTGCAAAAGATCTATCATCCTGTTTCCTAGTATCTATCTTTTATTTTGCTCTTTGAATAATTTATACTTGGGGTTTCTCAGATAAGAGAAACCATGTGATATTTAAGCTTGGGTGTCTGATTTATTTTATTTAACATTATTGACTCTAGGTGCATCCATTTTCCTATAAATGACTGAATTTATCCTTCTTTGTAACAGAGTAGTACTCCATTATGTGTAAATGCTACATTTTCTTCCATTTATCTATTGATGGCCACTTCCAAGATTTAGCTACTGTGAATTATGTTGCTATAAACGTGGGTGTGCATGTATCATTGTAATGTAATGTCTTAACTCTTTCAGAAAGGTATTAGAAGGGAAATAGCTGGATTGAATGGAATTTCTATTTTCAGTTTTTTGAGGAATCACCATACTGATTTCCATAGTGGTTGCCCTATTTTACATTCCCACCAACAATGTAGAAGTGTTTCTTTTTCCAGACAGCCTCTCCAGCACTTGTTATTATTAGATTTTTTTGATGATGATGATTTTTTCCAATGACTTGGCACTATGATCTATCAAAAACATTTTTAAATTTTTTACAGAATTTAAATCTAGCAGAACAAATGAAACAAATGATATGACGAGACCATCACAAGCTCCTCCTCCTCCTCTTCTAGAGTTACCTTCACAAGAAACTAATTTTTAAATATTCATTTGATAGTCCCTAAGTTTAAAACTATGCAAAATTCTCTTAATACTCAGTCTTGCAGTTATGCAGAGCAGCTGATCTTTTGTGATACTGCATAGCACTTGCTCCATTTCACCCTTAATGCTCAGCTAACCATTTCAAAACTGAAATTACTCTCCTTCTGGTAGTCTTCCTCCCCCAAAAAATATGTCTTAGAACACAATACAGAATTTTCAGATGTGAATCATGGGGTGATATTTCTGTTCCTTGAATAGCTCCTATAAAAAAGGTAATGAGATATGTCTTTATGTCAAATATATGTAAAAACAAACTCATGGATACGTTTTTTGGTTTGGGATGAAAAGTATTCCACAAAAAAAGAGATCAAATAGTAAATTCCCTGTTTTTGAGCTTATTTTGTTGACTATAAGACCACCCAATACCTGGGCCTATTAATTTTCTTCTCACTTCTTATTCTATTTCTTAAAATTATGTGAAATACTGATTAACAAAGGGAAAAAGAAGGAAGTTGACCAAAATGTTAACAAACATTTCCACTGTGTATGATGGTCATAAGTCATTTTCTTTTGTGCTTTTCTTGGTTTCTCCAAATTTGACTATAAACACATCTTTCTAATCATAGAAATATGGTAAACTGTTAAATACCGTATATTATTTCTGTTTCAGTGAACCAGGTTTTCTCAAGAGATAGGAACACTCACCTTGCTGGGTCTTGCACACCCAGGTCCTGTCCCGAGTCTCACGGGGCAGTGCTCTGGGCCGTGTGGGCATGGAAGATCTGAGAACACCATTGGTCAGCAAGTTCTCTTGGATCTTTCCAGACCATCAGCAGAACTCGGCTCAGCAAGGGCCACCTGGAGACATGCTATCCCTGGACGTCGGCAGAAGGCTTTCTCTCCTGTGTGTATTTGCCAGAGTCCTCAACTTGCCCACAGGGCAGGAACTCTGAATCAATATTCTATTACTTATGACTTACAGTGTTTAATTAACATGCATCTCAACTGCATGGCTGAATGGTCCTTTGTATTTTTTGAAGTCATTATCAAGAGTATTATTTTTGTCTCTTTTAGAGACATACTTAATTATTTAAGTATTATTTGGGCTCTTTTAGAGAGATACATTTAATTATTTATTATGTACATGGTTTATATTGTGTCAGACATCCACACATCCAGGAGCAGAGATTATTAAACAGATTAGAACCGGTACAAAGTTTTCCATGTTCACTTTAATCGAAGCACACCAAGTAAGAATAAAAAATGCTTAAATACAAACATGAAGAGCATTTAGAAGTCATACACACACACACACATCACATACACAGAGTATATTCTAAAACTACATCTTCATGTAGATCTTCAAGGCTAAATCTTCAAGAGTGGAAATTTTGAGAAGCTAGAATAAATTCTTCACTTTTAGGAAACAATTGAACATTTTTAAGAAGCTAGATAACCTTTACATGCCAAAAATTCAACTTTTAAATGGTCTGGGAGAACAACTACATATACAGAATGTGTGTGATTTATTATTTTCACCTCTAAAACTAGCGAGCAGATGCATTGTTGATAATGGAAAAGCGCCCACTGTTTAACAAGCAGATTGCTGTTCACCAAACATGTGAAGAATTTCTGCCAATGTCATCTTATTTCACCTTCAGGAAAAGTAGGTGTCATTACATCTATTCTACGGACAGCAGAATGAAGTCTCAGAAAGTATTGTGCCCAAGATCACCCAGGTAGTAAGTGAGAAGAGCAGGAATTCAGTCATGGAAATGCTGCACACTTGTAATCCACCTGGGAGGCTGAGGCAAGAGGGTCACAAGTTCCAGGCCAGCCTGGGCAACTTGATGAGCTCTTCTCTGAAAATAAAATACAAAAACAACTGAGGACTGGGGATGCTCAGTCCTAGAGTACTTGCCAAGCATGCATGAGACCCTGGGTTCAATCTCTAATAATTCAAAAAAGAATAAGAAAGAGAAAGAAAAGAGAGAAGAGAGAAGAGAGGAGAGAGAGGGAGAGGGAGAGAGAGAGAGAGAGAGAGAGAGAGAGAGAGAGAGAGAGAGAGAGAGAGAGAGAGAGAGGGAGAGAGGGAGAGAATTCAGATCCAGATATGTTGCAGTGTAAAACCAGTGGTCGGGGCCGGGGATTTAGCTGAGTGGTTCCGCCACCTGCCTCACAAGCGCAAGGACCCGAGTTCAATCCCTGGTACCAAAAAAAAAATGTTTCTCAGATAAAACCAGTAGTCTTTTAGGTCTGGGCATCTGTACAGGCCCAATTAGGAAATTAAGATTACAAATGCAAGTGGCAGTTTTTGGTCCTAATCCCACTGTAGTTTATATTTTTAAATATTCATGTATGACCAACATTTATGACAACAAAATACTTTAAACGACAGGTATAATGATGTTGATACAGAGGAGTATGGCAGGTGGAGAGCTTGAGTCTCTGTATTTTTATTCTACACAAAGACAGCTACATAAAGAACAAGGTCTCTCCACATCTATGCTGAAGGAATTCTTAATGTCCTAGCCCTCATGTTAATGCTTTCTATCATTTGGAAATGGCTTTTGTAATTGCCAAAATGTCTGTGTACATTTGTTGCTAAATCACAGAAAGATTGTGAAGGAAGTTAAATAGAAAATTGAGCAAGAGGCAAAACACAACCGCCTCTATACCGACGACCTTGATTCAGAACAAATTATTTAACTGGAAGCAAACATTACCCAGCCCTTCTTTCAGCACAGTTTATCTTTGTTTAGTCCACCCTGTTCAGCTCTAACAAAGGGAAATTGGTAAGAAGATAATTAGATCTTCTTTTTTAAAATGACCTAGCAATAGCATCTTTAAAATCACCTGCATCTTCCCAGCAAAAAAATAATACATAAATATAAATGTTTCATGCCGCTATCAAACATTGATAATAAAGGTTTGAATATTTATTGTTACCCTTGGCCAGTGCCTGAGTTCACTCTTTAGCAAGAGAGGCAGAGTGAGCTGAGGATTGCCTTCGGGTACTACTGATTGGGATGATGTCGTATTAGAATATCCCTGGGGAAAGCGGGGCCCAGTATCCTTAATCTTCTTAACATGACCCTTCCCTACATTCATCTGTAATTAGCTTGCTCTCAAATCCTAATAGATTTTCCTTTTTTTCATGTACAGCTCTGTTTCTTCACAATCAGGGTATTCAAATGACCCTACGCCATTCCATAGTCTGCAGAAGGTGTTTTCTTTGGTGTGGCCTGGAGATTTCATCACCCCAACATTAGTAACAACTCCGGCAGAATGTCTTTCTGGGAACCCCACAGTGTTTTGACCAGTCGTCCAGACACTTTGTGAATGTGGGATTCATGAGCTGTTGTCTGTTTCAGCAGCTGGTAGTTAAAGCAAGGTGGGACAGGGAAGTCCTACTGCAAATTTGACTGAATGCTTCTGCACATGTCACTTAGCAACGTAGTACTGACTGCGGGGCACAGTCCTGCATGCTGTACTAGTAAGCAGTGACTGGCCACTCCCAACAAACTTGGGAGAGGGGTACAAATTGGCATCCCCATGTCAAAGATGGTAAACCAAGGCACAGTAATGTTCAGAAACTTGTTCAAAGGTCACTGAATCGGTGAAAGGCAGCACTGGGACCTGAACCCAGTCTAGTCTCTCAAACACTATGCCACGCCATCCTGGCACGGAGGTCAAAGCCAGGCACAAAGAAAAAATGGAACCTCAGCGTGAGCCACGGTCACCTCTGCGACCATGACCCTGTGCCCTTCCTTGTGACAGAATACACCCTGCGCACCAGCTTGTGGCCTATGCCTCTGTCGACAAGCCTGCTGCATCAGCCCGCAGGCTCTCCTCCACCCTAAACCCCCAGCTGGACTCTCAGAGGAGCTCATCTCGCATCCATCTTGGGAATAGGGGACTAGATTTTGTCTTTCCCTCTTCAGCTCTTCCTGGTCATTTATGTCCTTGTCAAGAATCTTCTCATTAAAACTCCGTTTCCAAGCAACAATTCTCATCCTGTCCCCTCTTCATCCATGGAAGGAAGAAGTCTTCTCCTCTTCTCTCTTACCTCTTGGTTTTCAGAGACAGCAATATGTCTCCTGTGATATTTAATATGTCCTTGTTTTAGAATTATTTAGCTTCAGACATTATTTTCTTAACATTTTGGTAAACCAGAAGAAACATCTTTTCCTCTCCTTCTTGTCTGTCCCACAGCACCTTTTGTTTCTTGGGTACTTACCTTTCTCGCCCACCCTCAGTAGCAACCAAATAAAAAGAAAAGGACAAGCATTCCAGCAACTAACAAGGAGCTTTATTTCCAGCCATATTTTACACTACAAAATCCAACTTCCTGAAATACTGCCTCAATTTATTTTCAAAAAATATTTTCCTTTAAAGTAATGCTTATTGTTCTTTGACACTGGTGGAATTGCAAAGGATGATGTAGTGTCATGATAGCTTCTGTTATACACTGATGGGGTTTGATTTACAGACGCTGTAACGGTAGAAAAATATGTCACCATGACATTGATCGGTATTTTGACTGGTTGAGGTTAAGCCATAGGAAAGGACCAGCAAGACAGAAGATGTAGAGAATGCCCTCCTTGCTCCTTGTATCAAATACAGAGCCTGCATTTGATAGCTTCAAGACTAGAGAGACATTTCAGATGATATTTATAAATAAAAAGAGAATGAACCACTAATTGACATTACGGTTCATAGGATCTCATCAGAGGAGTCCACCTGTGCCATGAATACACAAACTTAAACCTCAGGGGTTTTATCTTCTGACTTCCTCCCCCCGTAATGAATTGGAAACCTATTAACTAACTGACAGATCAAGATATTTAAAATAACTGAAGCAACTTGTAGGGAAATGATAGCAGTTATTTAGCAGTTTTCAGTTTTGTGAATTGTTTTGTCTCCAAATGTCTTGCTTCACTGTTGACTAGACACTAAAATCTTTTTCTCCTCTCATTGATGAGACCAACAGGGAAAAGGAAAAAAATTCAATTTAATCAAAAATTGTCATATTCGTAGACTGATGAGAAGTAGAAGAGATCTTAGAAATTATTTAGTACACCATCTAGTTTTGAAAAATGAAGAAATATCAAAGTAAAGATACATTTCTAAAAACATGAATCTCATTAGTGATGAGAACAGATTACTCAGGACCCCAGCCTCTATGAACAGTACATTTCCTTCTGGACATAAAATGTTACTTCCAAGAAGCTCTTCTCAATAATTACTATGGATGCTTGAAAAAAAAAAACTGAAATCCAGAATGAAGATTGGACATCTTCTGCGTGATTCTGAAGTTACTCCTGGATGCAACGTTAGAAATATCAGATAATAATTCTTCAGGAGTCACCTAAGCCAATTTTTCCCTCTTCTCCTTTTTGATCTCTCTTTTGAGCCTACAAATTATGTGTGTAAAATAAAATGTCCTGTAAATAACATCTTAGTTTTTTTTATAATCCCCACCTTCATCTTGACTTATCAATAGGAGAAATTTTAAGGAAACAGAGGAAAAGACCCAGAGATAGAGATAGAGCCCAGCATCCCCAGGGTCCTGGGTTCAGTTCACACACACACACACACACACACACACACACACACACACACACACACAAAGCAAAACTGAGGCACAGACCCATCCTAATAAATGCAGAACGTACAAACTCCAGAGCTTGTGATTCCCTCCCTTCTGGCCGGAAATTCTCTCTGAATGTGTAGGATCCACTCTCTGTCTTTCAACGCTAGGACTACCAGAGAGACCTCAGGTTATTTTTCTCCCCACCTTGGGCTTGACCAGCCTGGGGACCATCTGCTCAGCACACAGCTCTTTGAGGTCCATGGACACAGACAAAACAATCAATTGAGTAGTTGATTTCATAAGTTTTAAACCAATTGGCTGGCATTTTCTAGACACCAAGCAAGAATTTTAATTCCTCATCTCTTTTTTTTCCTTTTAGGAAGCCCCAAAAGACTTGTAGGATGTTGTAAAGGAAAGTACAGAGGAGTTCATAGATATACAATCAGAAATGACTGTTGATGTAAAGATTGTGTCTCATCTAGTTCCTTTAATATAAAGATTACTCTTTTAATCTTATTGAAAATTGTTAAGAGGTTTGCTTAGAGTTAGATTCAATTACATGGTTTCCTTATTGGCCAATCAACACCACATAGGTTAAGTGAGGAATTAACCCCTCAATCCACCTTTGGGATTTCATCAAAGAGGTCACCACGAAGTTTCCGGCCCGCTGTGTAGTGATCTGTATCTTGTCTATCACTGATCACTGTCAACATCTGTGATCCACTCCTCCCAAGGTATCTTTCCCCACCTGTGTACACACTCTTAAAGACTTAAGTTTCTTGATTCACAAAAACTGTAAAGAAGCATAAAGTACATTAATTGTGCAGTACCAGTGTTTTGATTCATATTTTAAAAGGAATACTAGATAGGAGAAATATAGGTTACTATAGATAGCAATAATATACTATGTATTTCAAAAAGGTTAGAAAAAGAATTTTAATGTTTTCACCACAAAGAAATGATAAATGCTCGAGGTGACTGTTATGCTTATCCTGATTTGGATATTATACAATGCATGTATCAAAACATCACAAAGTACCCCATAAATATGTTCAACTTTATATGCCAATTAAAAATAAATACTTTTACGTGTATATATATATATATATATATATATATATAATACTAATACAAAAAAAGTTTCTACTCCAGGCAGGATTCATAGCTATTTACTTTATTTAATATTACCTTTTAATTTTCTTCAATTTCTTGAAGGCAATTTTTGTTTTACTATAAACCTACTAAAAATTAAATATGTTTAAAGTACTTGAATTTTCAGATTTAATATTAATGGAATAAATTTAATTTAGTAATTGAATTTGGACTGCCTTAAATTTTCTTACAACTTCCTTTGTCAGAATGTACTTTTAAATATATTTCAAGAAATTTCATTTTTTAAAATCACTTAAAGCAGTTCAACAAAAAAGTACATTTTCTAACTTGAAACTGGATGATTTCCTTGATTTAAGAGAAATAATCTTTTCATGAAAGTTTAGCAATTGCAAGCTTTTTTATTCATTAAAAAAATCTCATATCAATGAAAGAAGAAAATATCATTAGAATCTATATAAACTTTCTGAATGTGAACTCTTGTGATTTTTTTTCTCAATGTTTTCATATTTAGAATGTTTTTAACTTACAACTTAAATACTTTTCCAGAATGAAGATATTGGCTAAAATATAATATTAATACAAATTATCTGTGACACTAGAATATAATTTCTTTAACATTATTTCCAGGAAGGTTAAGAAATGTCTCTTTCATCTCCATGCAAGAATAATGGAGCAAAACTTTTGCAAATATTTGCTGCATATAACTTTAAGATAATATGAGTAACAAAAAAGATAAAAGTCATATGACATACCCAATTTTTCAATCAATATATTGAAGCTATAGGAGTTTTACATGCTGCTGTTCACTTCAGGGAGACCCAGAAGAGACTGTATCTATTGTACAGGGAAATAAACAAAACAAAAGGATTTTTAGCTCTCGAACACCAATTAAAGAATAATGGGGAAACTTTTATGTAGGTAAAAACAATCTTCTGGGACTACTTTCTTTTTTTAATGGACAGTCACATTTTCAAACACAACTTACACAGGTTTTACACAGAGGTCATTTATCCTTTTAGAGTTTACTCAATTCTTATTCAAGGGCTGATTCTAATCATCCATTCACCTGTACAGCAATTTTTTTTTAATTCATTACCTTGGTGCAGGCTACATAGAAATGAAAATCACCATCCTTGCCTTACTAAGATCACAGGCATGAGATGCCAGAGACACTGAAACTAGCAAATGGTCAGATAAGTCAGATACCCTACAGATAAGGGTCTCAGTATGGGGACACTTGATGTACAATAAGGATTGGAGGAAAAGCTGTCCACAATGCTCCGACAGCTACTCAATGCCTATGTGATGAGCTCCAAAACGTCAGATACCCTGTTTCACACCAGGATTAGAAAAATAAAGAAGGAGAAGACAGAAGTGCCACAATGTGCCAATTTCCATAGCAGAAATGTGCAGAGATGCTATGGAAGCAGAGCTAAGGATGTCTGGCATAAGCTAGGAAAGACACATTAAGATCTTTCAAAGACATTCAAATACACTTAAAGGACTTGCTTTTCCTAAAACATGGTTAAGTTCCACTGCTTCAATTTTCTTGTAAGTGCTTTCTCTGTACTTTTCAATATGAACAGGACGGGTATAAAGCAGAAGATCCTGGGGCACAGGAGTTGGTGAGCTGGCTGAGAAATAACGCCTAACTGCAGGCAGCATGAACCCGAGGGAAACGCCAGGTCAGACCAAGAGGAAGGTTCAAGCTGATGCACAGCAGGCTTCAAATAACCAGGCTAAGCAATTTGGGCTTTGTCTCAAGTTATAGTTTAGATCTAAAATGTCCCCCCTACATTCTCATGGGTGTGAAGGTGAAGGGATCGTGTTCATCCACTGGTGAATTCAGGAGCTGAACGTGCTCTTAGCAGGTGCAGCCTAGCTGGAGGTGGGTCACTAGCAAAGTGACCGGGATGCCTATATGGCTGGCAAGGGCTCCTCCCCTTATCTTTCTGCTTCCTGGCTACCATGAATTGAGCACCCTTTCCTCTGCCAGGCCCCTGTGCCATCCTATTTCTGCTTTGGAGCCAGCCCACCATGGACTGAAACCATGAGCCAAAGTCAACCTCTCCTCCTGAAACTGTAGGTGTTGGGTATTTTGTCCCAGCAACAGGAGAGTGGCTAAGATATTCCACAAGCATTGGGATCTATTTGAAGTCTTATGAAGAGGACAGATCTGAGCAGATTTGTGCTGTTAGAAGGAGAACTCCAGCACTGTGAGGGGCTCCCCTTGAGTCTGCATCCATCCATGGATGAATCTGACTCCCGGCCCACCACAGATTCAGTCCAGCCTCGTTCTCCAGGGCACAACTCAACCATGGCAGAGCATTAAAAAGTGCTCTTGCTCCTGAACACAGCGAGCACCCCAGCTCACTCCTGGCCCAGCTTTCTCCTGGCAGCCTCCATTCCCCACAGCTGACCATTCTTCTTTTGCCATCGCCACCCTCCTTAGCTGAGGACACTGTCCTTGTCCCAATTCTGCAGCAACTGTGCCTTCAGGTACTTGCCCCTCTTGCCTGCATTTCTGTGTTCACAAGTGCATTCTTTAGATCTGTGATCACACCTGACCATTGTTCTCCATCTCCTGGTCTAATGACTTCAGGATGGCAGCCCAGGACCTTAGGGTTTCATCCTCCTGAGCTCTGTGTCTCCCTCTGCTTTGGACCCTTTGTGCATGACACTGAGCTCTGGATTTCTGCCTCCCTGACTCTGCCTCCACCCTTCCCTGCAGCCCCTCTCGCTGTGCCTACCAAGAGACTGGCCACCCAAATGCTGGAATCATCCACCATTTCCAACACTGCAGTCCCAATAAGGCCTTTAATCTTCTCCAATGCCATGTTTGTCTGAGCTGAGTTTTCAACTTTTGGGCATTTTTTCTACCGTGGTCAGCTTTAGTCTTTTTGTGCTACTATAACAAAACAATGCTGACTGGATAACATGAACAATAGAAAATGATTTCTTACCTTTCTGGAAGCTGGGAAGCCCAAGATCAAGGCGCCGCAGCACTGGCCTCTGATGAGGGCCTCATCTCCACTTTCAATGTGCTGCTGCACTGCTGCCTGCTTTGGAGAGGCTGAAGGCCACCTACTTCCATGGTGGAAGAGGGAAGGCCAAGGCACATTCCCTTCAACCTTGAGCCTTTTCAAAGGGTGCTAACCTCATTTATGAGTCACTGCTTCCCAAAGGCCACACCTTTCGACATTGTTGCATCAGGGATTAAGTTTCAACATGAATTTTGAAGAGGAATCATCACCCAAATCATAGCAATCATGTTGCACTGGCTTCTCCATCTTGACACCTCCCAGACCCAAAGCCCTCCATGGCTGTACCTGAACTAAAGACTCCATAAGCCAGAAGCACTTGATTTTTGTACTGTTCTTATTCTTTTCATTCATTTGGTCTCTGAGGCCCAGGACCATCTCAGTACTTCCCAACTCCAAATCTGACTGGGTAGATTGCTTAATGAGATAATAGTAATGGCAGTGACCATAGAGGAACTTCATTGCAATGCATCTTGCATTCATTGTCTCTTTCATTCTCACAGTAGTTCTATGTCAAAAGCATTGATAGCCACATTTTACAAAATAGACACTAAAGACTGAAAAGATTAAACACACTTCCCACTGGTGAGTTGCAAGATTACCAGAAAGTGATCTGAATCCACACCTTTTTACCAATAAGCCCTACTGTGAAGCCCATGGTTCCAAGGCCCTGTGTCCCTAAGCAGCAGGTGTTCTTGGTGCCATTGAGCTGTCTCATCAGCCTGAGAGCTCAGAAGTACAACTGCAGAAAGGCTGAAGTCAGTCTGGAATGCTCAGAAGGAACAGAACAGAATCAAGTGAATGTGTCCATATATTTCTTCCTGACACTTGTTAATTCAGAAGGCCTAGAGACCAGAAGTTAAGTTTTCCATGAAAATAGCATAAATAGCTTACAGCCTTTCATACAAAATCATAAGGTAAGCAGGACCCTCTCCATGGCTTTCTGACCATGGCCTTCATAATAACCTCTTTCAGGAATGAAACTCTCTTGAATAAAGGCAGACTACCTTCACACTAACCCTACCTACCAAAACCACCTGAAGCAACTTCAGTGTGGTGCTCTTTGTTTTTCCTTTTTTTTTTTATTTTTTTATTTTTTTGGTACTGGGGCTCAAACTCAGGACCTTGCACTTGCAAGGCAGGCAGGGGCACCACTGAGCTACATCCCCAGCCCAACTTCTCTCTTTTAAAAAAAACATTTAAGGTGGGAAGATGTGCTTGTTATCTGGCAAGTGTTACTAGATGACCACACTCCACCACTCACAGTATTTTCTGTTTTTTTCTTTGAATTATCTTGCTCTATGAATCCCAGAGAATTTAGGAGGTGTCCCTGGACAGAGGCCCTGGTTTGATAGGTGAGATGTCTTTCTGACTGGATGATATATCGGTTCGCTTGTATTTATAAAATGCAACTGACCTTTGGAACGTGAAAGGTGGTAAGGTCTTTTAATAGATTGTTGCTCCACATCTAGCATTTTTAAAGCAAAGCTGCATTTATTCAAGATAAGTGGATAAATGACAATAAAGACACAGCACATCCATTTCCTGTCAGGCAGCAGGCTACATCGTGAAAGTTTCCCCCATGAAGTGTCAGAGACTGTAGAATAGTACACACATTTAAAATCATCTGCAACTTGATTTTCAATGGCTGAGACTCTCAAAATATTTGTACATAATGATATCATTGCTTATATCTACAGCACTATAAATTGGAACATATCTAAATCTGTTGCCAATTTTTTAAAAAAGGAATAGCAACATGGAAAAAATGTATTTAGACTTACACCTCTCTTAATCAATACTATTTTACTATTTATTATGTGTCTATTAAATATAAGATATGAAACTAGATGCTTTTTGATTTTGCTTTTGCTACATAGTTCAGGCTAGCCTTGAATCTGCAGCAATCCTGCCTCAGCCTCCTAAGTGCTGGGATTACAGGCATTCACCACCTGATACTAATGCTTTAAATATATTAATTCTAACAATAATTTGACGTTAGACATTATCTTCTTTTTATAAATGAGAAAACTATTTAACCTCCCCTGGTTCATGAATCTAGGAAGAATCTAGTCAAGAACTCAAATCTAAGTCCATTTAATTCTAAAAATTGTTCTCTTTCCACTTCACAAGACAGCTACCATGAACTCAGCAAACCTCTGAACTGGGTTTTCATCCCAGTCCTGCTAGTAATTCTGTAATATTGGATTCTATTTAACCTCTTTGCTCTTCATGTTCCTCTTATGTTGAAGCAGAAATAACAAAAGTACCTACCACCTAACAGTCCTGTAAAGATCACAAGAGTTCACTGTTAGTTTGGAACCATGTCTGGAACATACAAGAGAACTGCCTTTTAGTTGTCCGACTGCCGCCATCAACACTGCAGTTGCTGTCATGGTGCTCCCTGTATGGGAAACCTCTCTCAACCCTACATCGGCTTCCTCTGGCTGCCATCCCACTTCGTCCCCATTCCCAGATGCACTTATTGAAAGAGATGTCCCTGCTACCTACCCCCACTTCCCTATCCTCACATTCATCATTCCTGCCACCCAGCTATGCCCTCATGGGCTTTATACTAAAGAAAATGCCTGTCTAGATATCTCTGTGATGGAGACTATTTTAAGCCAAATAAAACCCCTCTGCTAATAAATAAATAAATAATTGCTTTAGTTACTTTTCACTTGTTGCTGTGACTAAATATCTGACACCCAAAGATAAAGAGGAAAGGTTTATTTAGGTCACAGTTTGTAGAGGTGTCAGTCCATAATCAGCTGACTCCAAAGCAGGGTGGCATAGCAGAGGAGCATCGAAGAGGATTAACAGTTCATGGCAGGCAGAAGACAGCAAAAGCAAGCAATCAAGGAACCTTAACAGCATCTTTCTGTCCCTTTTATCTTATCCAGACTGCTTAGGGTGGGCAGCACTCACACCCTTAATCCTGGTGCCCTTGAACCTAGCATTGCACCATGAATCAATTCCAGCATCACACTCTAGATCCAGCCACCTCTGAGAAAGCCCCACCCATGACCACGTGAAACTTTGAGGGGAGATCTAGACACAAGCCATAACAATGATTTAAGAACATGACTGCTTTCTCTCCTGTATTCAGACAATAACTCCCACTCTCTCTTACTGTTGGATGTACCCATGTGGCTAAGCTCCAGCCAACTGAATGTAGGTCAGAATGAGGCTGTCCATTGAAAAGCTCTTGCCTGTGATTATTTCTCTTTCTACATTTGCAGACCTGAAAATCAAGGTTCATATAACAAAACCATAAAGTGAAAAGGCTAGTGATCCCATATGACTATCTAGAGCAGAATTCACACACACAGACACACACACACACACACAAACACACAAACACACAACTGCCACATCATCCACAGACAATAGTAAAATCTAAAAATCAGAAATACTCTCATTATGTCAAGGCACTGAAATGTTGGAATTGCTTGCTGCAGAAGCTAATGTTATACACTTTAGCTACTATGACCCTCTATGATATCTGGGTCATTCTTTGACTTTATCTTACATGGACCCTCAGATAATTTCTTCATGTACTTTCTTCTCAGAGCCTCCCTGGCACCCAGATCTTCCAATTTCTTCCTGTGTCTCTGCCTTCTGTCTCCTTTGCTGTCTCCATATCCTCCACTTAGAGGTCCGTGTACATTTTCCTGAAAGGTTAGATTATAAATATTTTTGATTTTGTGGCACACATTATCTTACATATTCTTTATTTAAAAGCTTTTTAAATGTTGTTGTTGTTTTTTGTTTTTGTTTTTGAGACAGGGTCTCACTACATAGTTCAGGCTGGCCTTGAACTCTACTATGTAGCCCAGGCTGGCTTCAAACTCAGGGTGATCCTCCTGCCTCTGCCTTCCAAGTGCTAGGATTACAGGCATGTGCCACCACACCAGACAAGCTTTTTAAATATTAAAAAAATAACAACAACAATAAGCCTTTCTCAGTGGCTAGCCATACACAGACTCCAGGCAAGATCTGGTCCATGGGCTGTGGTTTATGGACCCCGCTTCAGTTGACTGACAAATGTAGATGTACCTCCTTCCCAGCTGAAACTTAACCTCTCTCACCCTTGTCCCTTACTCTCTCTGGAGAATGTTTTCAATTTCATGCTTTAAACATTTTTGTGTAAGTTCAGAGCTGACCTTTCCCTTTTAAAATGGACACACACACACATACACACACACACACCTACCTGAAAAACTCTGTCCATCTTCCCTCGTCAAAAACTTTTCCAACTCAGTAAAAGACATTAGGATCCTCAGGAAATAATATAAGATCTATCCTTAATTTCTCCTTTTTATTTATCCCCCAAGCCCAATCCATCTGCCTTCAACATACACAAGGGCTGGTCGGAAACTGTGGTGTGTGCTTAAAGTTTTTAAAGAATTATTACAGAAAAAGACACATTGCCATTAATCCCCCTCAAAATACTCCCTGTCACTTTGAACACACTTATCTCTTCATCTTGTTCCTTTCAGAAGCAGTTCTGAAAGTCCACTTTTGTGAGTCTTTACAATGTATGACCAGAAATATGGTGAAAGCTACTGTTGAGTACCCTTCAACAGAAAGGCGGACAAACACTACAGTGTGTCCTTATCCTCCTTATGTACCTTATGTATCAGCTCTGTGTGGCTTTTGACTCTTCCCCAAAGCCAAAATGATAATAAAAGGTAAAGGTTTTGAATTGATTCAGGACAGAGGCAACCACAACAGTGCAACTAGACACAAAAAAGTGACTTCTAGAATTGCCACAGAAAGCGGCAAACAAGATGGGTAAATATATTTGAACAGAGGGGGAGTATTTTGAAGGGAATTAACAGCAAGGAGGTCTTTTCCTATAATAATTATTTTCATTTAAGCATTCACCAGGGGGGTTTTCTTTGTTTTTTGAGACACAGTCTCACTTTGTAGTTCAGGCCAGCCCTGAAATCACTATGTAGCCCAGGCTGGACTTGAACTCATGACAATCCTCCTGCCTCAGCCTCCAGAGTGCTGGTATTACAGACATGTGCCACCACCTCACCTGGCTTCACCAGTTTTTGATTGTATTGTGTAGGTGGAATCCATCCACTCCTCTCCAACCCTTTTACCACCATTCTAGTTCACGCCTTTGTTGTATCATCTGAAAGCTTGCAATAGACTCTTAATGGTCGCACCACTTCCCTGTAACAGATAAAGACAAGAAGTGGCCAAATGAATTCTAGCAGCAGCTTCTTCTAACTTAATTTCAGGTGTGGGTCAGCACCTACATCCAGGAGCACAGGAGAAGGAAAGGGGTTGGGAAAAGAAGATTTTGCAATTTTATGAGACTAGGTGGATAGTTTCCTTGATATAGTAAATTCACTTTGAAATATTAGTGTTCACTAATACTTTCTAAACAAACTGTGTGCTAAACAAACTGTGTACTAAAAAACAGGGCTGTCCCTAGTGACATGAGGAATAAAAAGATAAAAGACCCAGGCTTTGGGGTTGGGGGTGTAGCTCAGTGGTGAAGCATTTGCCTAGCATGTGTGAGGTGCTGGATTCAAACTTCAGTACTGAGGAAAGAAACATACAGCCTGCTTCCCAAAAGCAAACAACTTATCAAGGAAAAAAAGCACATATGTAAATATCTCTGATTTGAAGCAAAATCAGGAGAGCATTTTAATGAGAGTAAAACTGCAGAACTGGGGAAAGGAGACTAAGTCTCATTGGAGAGGATCTAATTCATCTAAAAATCTGCTAGGTAGGGAATTATGTGTATAGGCAAAGATCACAAGTATTCAGAGAATTAAATCACAATAAAATGCACACTGAAATGAAAATGAAGACAATAATAGTTTCTCTCTGATAGTTTCAAAATAACTTCAGGTTTCACAAAGACCTGGGACCCTTATTATAACCAGCAAATGTCACTGAACTATAGATGCAAGATGTGGCTTCTAGGTAATAAATTCCAAACCATTTTATTCTGTGTTTCTCAGACTCATATCCAAGCAGTAAGATGCAGGTAACTAACTTTTGCTCATTCTTTTATGTTTAATGATTTTTTTTCAGATACAGATAGTAGAACTTCATTAAAAATATTCAGAAATTCCTGGCCTTGGAACAAAGCAGAAAAATATACAAAAATCGAGAACTGTATTCATTTCTTTAAGTGTAGAAGTCAGAGATATCTACATTACTAAAGTCTGAGATGTTCAAAAATCCTTTTAAATTACCTAGATTCTATCAATACCACACACATTTGGAAGGTAGTATGTGTGGCTTAGGCAGAGTAGCATGTAAGTGAAAGAAATCCAGAAAAGTGTTGGTTTGGACAAGTTGTCCCCAGCTTGGAGTCCTCCAACAGCTCTCTTGGTTTCCAGGATAAAGTCAAACACACTCTCTTGAAATGTGGTAGTGTGTGATCCCTCTTCCAAATACAAATAGCCAGAGTCTGAACCAATCTGATATTAGCATTCAGCTCTCATTAGCACATATATATACATTCATTCATTCAGAAATAAAATTCCCAGAACTCACAGGGTAAGGGGGCAGAGGGGAGCTGGAGAAGTAGCATCAGATCATGGGAGACACTCATGTGGAGGGCAAAGAGAAGTGCTCTGGTGAGAAACACATAGCGAGCCTGTGCATGGGAGAGGTTCAGGATGTGGGAGACTCGAACAGAAACAAAATTCACATAGTACAAGACAGAAAACCAAGGAAACTACTAACAATACACAATAAAAATGGTCAAATATAAACATAATAGTGATCCCAACAAGTAGAATTTTCTTACTAAAACATTAAACATCTCAGATTAGGTGGGTTGCAGGATGAGTAGGAGGCAAAATTTAGCTATATTTGGCTTAATAAGAAAAAGAGATCCATCCCACCACTCCCAGTCCAGAGGAAGGAGCTTCTGAGCTGCCATCCCACTACTCTCCGCCCAGAGGAAGGGGCTTCTAAGCTTATATCCCATCACTCCCAGCTCAAAGGAGGTGATAGCACCCCCCCACTGGGGTTGAAATGAGAAGACACACAAATAAGTCTCAAAACCAGACTTCCAGATCACCTACAGCAACCCCAAAGGGAAATGAGATGGAACATTGTGATACTCAACCACCTGGACCCCCTGAACTGGCAACAAAAGAGGATCTGGAAAAAATGAAATCAGAAATAATTTCTCAGATAACAGCAGAGATTGTGCTCATAGTGCCAGACATGATTAATAAATCTAGAGAGGAGCTGAGGAACATGATGGAATCCCAACATAGGAAAAAAATGGAAACCATAAAACAGATGCAAATAGATTTTCAAGAGATCAAAAACTCCATTGAAAGACTACACAGCAGAATGAGCCAATGTGAGGACAGAATTTCAGTTATAGAAGTTAAGATTTCATTTAGTGACCAGGAAAAGAAAAATAGCTTCCAAATTGTAAGGGATCACAAGAAATCAATCCAGCAGCTGCTATGCAAAGAAGAATAACATAAGACTGATTGGAGTCAAAGAAGAAAGAGAAGAGAGTGCAGGTGACATTAAAAAACTGTTCACAGAAGTAATGGCAGAAAACTTCCCAAGCAGGGGAAAAGAACTTGACATACAGATAAGTGAGGCATATAGGGCCCCAACTACCCTTGATCAAAAAAAAAATCTACACATAGGCATATAATAGTTAAGATTCCAGAAACTCAACAGAGGAACAAAGTTCTCCAAGCAGTCAGAGAAAAGAAACAAATCACAGACAAAGGAAAGCCCATCAGAATCACAGCAGACTTCTCAAGACAAAAACTCAAGGCAAGAAGACCTTGGAGTGACATATTCCAAGCCCTAAAGGAAAAGAGACTCCAACTCAGTTTGATGTACCCTGCAAAACTATCTTTCAAAATGGATGGAGAATTGAGATACTTTCATAACAAAGAGCATCTTAGGAACTTCATGAATACCAAACCAGCACTCCAAAAAATTTTAGACAATATCCTAGGAACAGACAATGAAGGTCAAAACCACAGGAAGCAGAGCAGAATGAACCCATCTGGCATGACAAGAAATTAAATGGAAAGGGGGAGAACCCAACAAAAAGAAAAAGTCATGACAATGATAAGTCAATTCATTTCAGTTATAACCATTGATGTTAATGGTCTCAAGTCACCAATCAAAAGAAATAGACTGGCAGAATGGGTCAAGAAGCAAAATCCAACAATATGCTGCGTACAAGAAACACACTTAATTCAAAAGGAAACTCATAGACTGAAAGGTAAAGGGTGGAAAACAATTCTGCATGTGACAGGAACCCGAAAAAAAGCAGGAGTAGCTATCCTCTTTGCAGATCAAGTAGATTTCAAACCAACACTGATTAAGAGAGATGAAGAAGGACACTACATCCTTGTAAAGGGAAGAATCCAAGAGGAAGAGATGACAATCATAAATATCTATGCACCAAACACCAGTGGACCCAACTATATAAAACAAATACTAACGGACATGAAAAGTCATATATGCACTAATACAACTGTAGTGGGGGACCTCAACACCCCACTGTCACAAATAGATAAATCAACTAGACTAAAAATAAGTAATGAAATACTAGAACTCAATCGAACTCTTGAACAAATGAACTTAATAGATGTTTACAGAGTCTTCCACCCCACTAAATCAGAATACACATTCTTCTCAGCTGCACATGGGTCATTCTCCAAAATAGACCACATACTCACACATAGAACATGTTAAAGTAAGTGCAAAGGAATTGAAGTTATCCCCTGTATATTATCAGACCATAGTGCGATGAAATTGGAGATCCATAGGAAAAGAAACTCAAAAAATTTCATAAACACGTGGAGATTGAACAACACACTTCTGAATAACCAACAGGTCACAGAGGAAATTAAAGAAGAAATCAGACAGTTCCTTCAATTCAACGACAATACAACATATCAGAATCTATGGGGCACAATGAAAGCAGTCTTACGAGGGAAATTCATAGCAGTGAATACGCATATTAGGAAAACAGAACAAGCCCAATTAAACAACCTGATGCTGAACCTTAAATATCTAGAAAAAGAGGAGCAGGACAACCCCAAAGCTCATACAAGGGAAGAAATTATAAAGATCAGAGGAGAAATCAATGCAATGGAGACTAAGAGAATGATACAAAAATCAATGAAGCCATGAGTTGTTTCTTTGAAAGAATCAAGAAAATGGACAAACCCTTAGCCAACCTTATCAGAAAAAGGAAAGAAAAGGCCCAAATCCATGCAATTAGGAATGGAAAGAGTGAAATTACAACAGACCCAACAGAAATCCAGAGGATCATCTATACCTACTTCCTACTTGGAGAACCTATAAGCCAATATGATGGAAAACACAAAAGAAATGGGCAGATTCCTGGATACATACGAATTACCAAAGTTGAACGAAGAAGACCTAAAAATTCTAAACAACTGAATATCAAGCAATGAAATTGAAAATGGAATTAAAAACTTATCAACTAAGACAAGTCCGGGTCCTGATGGCTTCACTGCTGAATTCTACAAGACATTTAGAGAGGAACTACTGCCACTACTGTTTAAACTCTTCAATGAAATTGAAAGGGAAGCAATACTCCCAAATTCATTCCTGGAACCAACCATCACCTTGATCCCCAAAGTAGAGAAAGACCCATCTGAAAAAGAGAACTATAGGCCAATCTCACTAATGAACATAGATGCAAAAATCCTTAATAAGATAATGGCAAACAGAATGCAGAAGATCATCAAGAAGATCGTACACCCTGATCAACTGGGATTCATCCCAGAGAAGCAGGGATGGTTCAACATACGCAAATCAATCAATGTAATACACTATATCAATAGAGCCAAGGACAAAAACCATATGATTATCTCTGTAGACCCAAAAAAATATTTGACAAAATCCAACATGTATTTATGATAAAAACCCTACAAAGAATTGGAATAGATGGTCTGTACTTCAAACTGATGAAAGCCATCTATGAAAAACCAAAAGCCAATATCATACTAAATGGTCAAAAACTGAAATCCTTCACACTAAAATCAGGAATAAGACAAGGATGTCCACTATCACCACTCATGTTCAATATAGTTCTAGAAACATTAGCCATGGCAATTAGACAAGAAAAGAAATAAAAGGAACAAAGATAGGAAATAAAGAAGTCATATTGTCATTATTTGAAGATGATATGACACTCTATATAGAAGACCCCAAGAACTCCACCAAAAGTCTTCTAGACTTAATAACCAAATTCAGTCAAGTAGCTGGATACAAGGTCAACACACAAAAATCAATAGCTTTCCTCTACACAAATGACAGACTCACTGAGAGAGAAACAGGGCAAATAATTCCTTTCACAATGGCATCCAAAAAACTGACATACCTAGGAATCAACCTAAGGAAAGAAGTCAAAGACCTCTTCTCTGAAAACTACAGCACTCTAAAAAGAGAGATTGAAGAGGATATCAGAAAATGGACAGACATCCCCTCCTCCTGGGTAGGAAGGATCAATATAGTGAAAATGGCCATACTTCCAAAACTGCTATATAGATTCAATGCAATTCCAACTGAGATCCCAGCAGCATACTTCACAGACCTTGAGAAAACAATCCAAAAATTCATTTGGAACAAGATGAGACCCAGAAGAGCAAAAGCAATTCTAGGTAACAGAGACATGGCAGGGGGTGTCACGATCCCCAACTTGAA